>NW_015506022.1:104206-173212 GCF_001515645.1 Sinocyclocheilus grahami
ACCCAAATACGGCGGGGGGGGGGGGGCCTATGGCCCACGAATGCCCCTCCCTTGACGCAAGCCCTGGAACAATGTAAATTCACTTTTATAAAAAATGTTTTATTGGTTTTATTTTGATAAATGTGACACAATATGCTATAGCATTGATAGGCTATAAAATTTGTAACCCTATTAAAGCACGGGATGAAATACAGTGAGTGAGTCTGGTAAATCGTGAATTAGCGGTCATCATCAACGCTCGTCCAGCCAGCCACGCTGGAGAAACTGTGATGACCGTAAGCCTCATCTGTAGAGATCGACCGATATATCGATTTATCGATATTTTCCCGATATTTAAGTATTTTACAATAATCGGATATCGGTTTTGTAATATCGGATTCACCGATAAACGCCGCCATCTTGTGGATGTTTTGAGAAGTGCGCGCAGGATCGCCATTGCACCACGGCGTCTGAGGGGAAAGGAAACAACAACAACGGCGTGCACAGGTACTTGATTTACTGTAGTTAGTAAAACTTTATTTAACATAACAGCCATTAATGCACAAATTAGATGTATTACATAAACGCCTGATATGCAGTTTATGCAGCTTGGCTCGAAGAAATAGAGAGTCACGTAAAATAATCCGTCAAGTCCTGTCCCAATAAAGACGTAACTTTGCGTGAATTAAATAATATGCAGCCATGAATGGGCGCATGTTGGAAATAAAAGTGCTGAATTTAATTCGCTCTCTGTTGTCTATATGCTCATCGTCTCATGAAAGCAGAGTCACGTAGGCTAAAATCCATCAAGTTCTCTCCCAATAAAGACGTAACTTTGCATTAATTAAATAATACAGCCATGAATGAGTGCATGTTGGAAATAAAAACGCTAAATTTACCTCTCTCTGTTGTATATTTGCTCATCATTAGTCTCGTGAAGCCGCTTTCATATTGCTGTTCACTCACCGGGTTGATGCTCAGGAAATGCTTCAGCACGGCCACCGCATGTAACTTTTAACAAGATTCACTTGTTTAAAAAACCCCTAAATTGTATTAATATTTACTGTATAATCATTATTTAGCTAATAAATATCTAAATAAATACATCTCTATGGAAACTAATTTATCATCTCCATGAGCGATCGCAGTTTGAGTATAGTTCTGTGTAACTGCATAGATAAACTGCGCTGTCAGCAGGCATTTCATAATCTAGAAGGACAAAAACATTATTAGTAATTCTGAAATAACATGCCAGTTGAGAAATGCAATAAAATACGATGTTTTGTTTGTTATATTCCAATATTCCAGAGAATATTATTCAGTGAATTAACTTTATCCTCAATATCGGTCGATCACTACTCATCTGCTCGCTAATCGCTCTTGCGGTAGCCTACCGATAGGCTAGCTACACTGCTTCAAGTCAGACGCTGATTGATCTGCGCAAATCGAACACAAATTTATCCGCTCTGCAGATGGCCCATACTCCTTCAATTAATTATCCATTAACGGTTTAAATAAGTTCATTAAGAAAACTGAGGGGGCACACATTATTTCTGCATCCCCCCCAGCGCCGTAACAGGGTGGACATATCTTATTGTTTATGCTTCGAATAATAGCCCATAATTATCTAAAAAAAAATGTGTGGAAGCTCAGCTAATATGTTTCTATAGTACTTGAGCGTCTACTATTTATGACATGACATAAAGAGAATGGGAAATTAAAACCAAAATATTTGAGTATTGTGAGGGTTGAAGGGCACTAAAAAAAAAATATATATATATATATATATACACTGTATATATGGGTCAAAGATGAGACTTTTACATTTACAAATGTAATTTTAAATACATTAAAAAACATCTTAAATGCAAGTAAATTGTCTACTTTCATATTTCAAATAACTTTTGAGACAATAAAATGTCAAAATATGGGGGAAATATTGTTCCAAAGTGTAAAATAAAAATATATATATATATATATATATACACTGTATATATGGGTCAAAGATGAGACTTTTACATTTACAAATGTAATTTTAAATACATTAAAAAACATCTTAAATGCAAGTAAATTGTCTACTTTCATATTTCAAATAACTTTTGAGACAATAAAATGTCAAAATATGGGGGAAATATTGTTCCAAAGTGTAAAATTGTCATTCAGTGTAATGGTCCGGACTTTGATTTTACCGTTACGTCTTTAAATAAACATATAAAATGCCAAGTTAAAAAATATATTTGTTGTCTTGGCATTTTCAAGTAAGTGTTGGCTGTGTTATATTAAAAGGACTATGTCTTATTGTTTTTTTTTTAAGTATTTAAATAACCAGAGGACTTTTGTCCCGAAAATGCCGTTTAACTGAGATCATTCAGTGTAACAAGAGTAAGAAGTTATTCTGAAATCAAATAAAAAACTGATAGTCATTCGACAGTCTGTGGCATCATCAAATGGCTCCTGAAAGACCGTGTGGTGCTGCAGTGAGATTATTGCTCTTAAAAATACTTGATAATTTCATATTTTCATGGTGTGGTAAAGGTAGGTGACAAAAACATGTCATTCAGTGAAATGCCAGAAAACGCTTTTATCACTGTATATATGGGTCAAAGATGAGACTTTTACATTTACAAATGTAATTTTAAATACATTAAAAAACATCTTAAATGCAAGTAAATTGTCTACTTTCATATTTCAAATAACTTTTGAGACAATAAAATGTCAAAATATGGGGGAAATATTGTTCCAAAGTGTAAAATTGTCATTCAGTGTAATGGTCCGGACTTTGATTTTACCGTTACGTCTTTAAATAAACATATAAAATGCCAAGTTAAAAAATATATTTGTTGTCTTGGCATTTTCAAGTAAGTGTTGGCTGTGTTATATTAAAAGGACTATGTCTTATTGTTTTTTTTTAAAGTATTTAAATAAGCAGAGGACTTTTGTCCCGAAAATGCAGTTTAACTGAGATCATTCAGTGTAACAAGAATAAGAAGTTATTCTGAAATCAAATAAAAAACTGATAGTCATTCGACAGTCTGTGGCATCATCAAATGGCTCCTGAAAGACCGTGTGGTGCTGCAGTGAGATTATTGCTCTTAAAAATACTTGATAATTTCATATTTTCATGGTGTGGTAAAGGTAGGTGACAAAAACACATGTCATTCAGTGAAATGCCAGAAAACGCTTTTATTGTTAGATTTTTTTTTAAATAAGTAGATGTGAATAATTCAGATTTTCTTTACTGGTCAAATTCACTGTTTGAAATAGGTGGCCAGTTGATAGCCTGCAATATTAGCTGAAGTAGAAGTTTCATCATTCAGGGTAATGGTTTTGTCATTCAGTGTAATGCAAATTCTCTGTTACACCACAGTGTCATCCATTACACTGAATGACAGTATCACTGTATAAATAACAATTTTAGCATCTTATTGATATTACAGATTAATAAGAAATGTTTAGCATTGACAAATATGTGTTAAATATAATAAATATTAATATCTGAATGCATTTTGAAATGGTTAAATTTGTGTTATTGATTAATTATAGACAAAAAGTGAGATTATTGCTCTTAAAAATACTTGATAATTTCATATTTTCATGGTGTGGTAAAGGTAGGTGACAAAAACATGTCATTCAGTGAAATGCCAGAAAACACTTTTATTGTTAGATTTTGTTTTTAAATAAGTAGATGTTGTGAATAATTCTGATTTTCTTTACTGGTCAAGTTCACTGTTTGAAATAGGTGGCCAGTTGATAGCCTGCAATATTAGCTGAAGTAGAAGTTTCATCATTCAGGGTAATGGTTTTGTCATTCAGTGTAATGCAAATTCTCTGTTACACCACAGTGTCATCCATTACACTGAATGACAGTATCACTGTATAAATAACAATTTTAGCATCTTATTGATATTACAGATTAATAAGAAATGTTTAGCATTGACAAATATGTGTTAAACTTGATAAATATTAATATTTTAATGCATTTTGGTATTGTTTAATTTGTGTTATTGATTAATTATAGACACCCATGAACAGAGGGAGACGCTAGGCACTGTAAAAAGCTAATAAAGTAAGTGTGGACCCAGTAGCTTAGGTGGCACTCTTAAAGCCTGTTCACACCAAGAACAATAACTATAACAGTAACTATGTTAGCCGCCCTCCACACCAATGAACGATAGCACTGTTCGTTCTAAGCATGTGGTGCAGGTTTGTTGTCTACCACTTTAAATGCTGGGGCTCTTTAAAGTTGAATGGATTCTGATTGGCTGTCAGTGCTTTTATCATTCATCAGCTGGAATAAAAAAATCCAATAATATAAAAGAGATTCCAACAATATTGTTTCTCATAGCAGGAGAGCATCAGTAAAATGCATATTATGTTTCAATATTTGCTTCTTCAGTCATTTACTCAGGAATATTATTAAAACTAATTTAATGATACATTAATACTAAAAACATTTCAGTTATGGGAACAATGGCAATATTATCTCTCTTTTTGGCAAATCGTCATTCAGAGTAACAGATATATTTATGTAAAAATGAAACTATATACTTATTCTGACCTGTACATATTAAAATACAAAAAATGATATGTGAGCATACTAAATTTTATTATATTTTAAATTACTTTCACTTCCTTACAAAAACTTTTTGCTGGCGAATGGAAAAACCTAGTGGTTTGAAGGACATTAGCAAAGTATAAAGATTAAAAAATGTAAGTTGATTGATATTTGAGGGCTGCGCTGTGATGCTTAAATAGTCTTTTAATATGTCATAAAATGATTGATGTTTTAAATATGCCTAACAAGATTTTTTGGTATATAAATATTGTTACACTGAATGACATTTTATACATGTATGTATTTATACATATATTACATACATATACATACACTTTGATTACAGAATCAAGAAAAGTTGTTTGTACTAATTTTATCAAGTTCAAATTATTTTTAATTTTCAAATTATTTCCATTTGTTTGTTTGCATAGCAATTGCTATGCATGTGTTATTTACATGTTAGTTATCTTTAAATGGCGTGATATCATCTTTATATTTGCTATCGACTTTATAAAATATTGACATTGGCCGTCATAAAATCCATATTGGTTAAGCTCTGAATAACAATGACATTGTTATTTTACACAATGAATCTCAAACTTTGATTTAAGTATTCCCTAGTGCTGTCAAACGATTATTCACATCCAAAATAAAAGTTTGTGTTTACATAATATACAGTATTCACACCCCTTCATTTTTTTCACTTTTTTTTTTTGTGTTGCAGCCTTCTGCTAAACTGGTTTAAATTACTTTTTTTTTCCCCACATCAATTTACACTCCATACACCATAATGACAAAGCAAAAAAATACTGATTTGTGACACCTTTGCAAATTTATTAAAAATAAAATGCTTAAATAAGTACATTGCATAAATATTCATACCCTTAAAGGGTTAGTTCACCCCAAAGTGAAAATTCTGTCATTAATTACTCATCCTCTTGTCGTTCCAAACCCGTAAGACCTTCGTTCATCTTCGGAACACAAATTAAGATATTTTTGATGGAATCTGAGAGCTATCTGACCCTGCATAGACAGCAACACAACTGTAATGTTCCCAGATAGAAATGTAATAAGAACATCGATAAAACAGTCCATGTGACATCAGTGGCTCAACTTCAGTTTTGCGAAGCTATGAGAATACCTTTTGTGTGCAAAGAAAACAAAAATAACAATTTATTTAACAATTCGAGTTACGTCTTCTGCCATTTTGGAGAGTACCCAAGAGCGTAATCGACGTAATCAATGTTGTTTACGTTCAGGGGAGAAAGCACGTGCATGAACGTAATCTGCGTAATCAGCCTTGTTTATGCTTTGGGGAAAGCGTGTGTATGCATTGTGATACTCTCTAAAATGGTGGAAGACGTAACTCGGAGGAGAAGAATTGTTGAAAATTTTTACTTTTGTTTTCTTTGCGCTCAATTTATTCTCGTAGCTACGCAAAACTGAAGGTGAGCCACTGATGTCACATGGACTGTTTTGCCGATGTCCTTACTACGTTTCTGTCTGGACCATTTCAGTTGCGTTGTTGTCTATATGCAGGGTCTGAGAGCGCTCACATTTCTTAAAAAAATATCTTAATTTGTGTTCCGAAGATGAACGAAGGTCTTACGGGTTTGGAACGACATGAGGGTGAGTAATTAATGACATAATTTTCATTTTGGGGTGAACTAACCCTTTAACTCAGTACTTAGTTGAAGCACCTTTACAGCCTCAAGTTTTTTGGGGGGTACGATGCGACAAGCTTTGCTCATCAGCATTTGGCAATTATCTGTCATTCTTCTTTTCACCTCTTCACCTCTTAAGCTCTGTCAGGTTGGATGGGGGCAGATGCACATTTTCAGGTTTCTCCAGAAATATTTGATTGGGTTCAATCCTAAGCTGTAGTTGGGCCACTCAAGCACATTCTCAGAGTTGTCTGTGAGCCACTCTTGTTGTGTGCTTAGGGTCATTGTCCTGTTGGAAGGTGAACCTTCGGCCCGGTCTGAGCTTCTGAATGCTCTGGACTAGGTTTTCATTAAGGCTATCTCAATATTTTGGGGCATTGAGCTTTTCTTCTACTCTGACGAGTCCCTCAGTCCCTGCCGCTGCAAAACAGCCCCACAGCATGAGGCTGCTACCAGCACACTTAGCAGTGCCTGGTTTCCTTCAATCATGATGCTTAGAATTGAGGTTCATCAAACCAGAGAATATCGTTTCTCAGTCTGAGGGTCCTTTGGGTGCTTTTTTGCCAATTCCAAGTGGGTTTTCATGCATCTTCACTGAGGAGAGGATTGAGTTTGGCTGCACTGCCATAAAGCCCAGATCGGTGGATTGTTGCAGTGATGTTTGTTTTTCTGTAAGTTTCTCCCATCTGCATATATGATCATGGAGCTCAACTAGAGTGACCATCAGCTTCTTGGTCAATAATATAACCAAGGCCCTTCTCCATCAATTGCTCAGTTTGGCTGGGCGACCAGCTCTAGGAAGAGTCCTAGTTGTTCCAAACTTCTTCCATTATGGATAATGGAGGCTACATGGTTCTGTGAACCTTCAATGCAGCCAAATTTTTTCTGAACTCTTCCCCATATCTGTGCCTTGACACAAGCCTGTTTCTGAGCTCTACAGGCAGTTTTTTTTTTTTTTTTTTTTTTTTTTTTTTTTTTACTTCAGGGCTTGGTTGTTGCTCTGATATGCATTTTCAGCTGTTAGAACTTTTCTGAGAGGTGTGTGACTTTCCAAATCATACTCATTCAAATAAATTTGCCACAGTTTAACTCCACTCGAAGTGTAGTAACATCTACAAGCGATATGAATGCTCCTGAGCTAAATTTCAAGTGTCTCAGAAAAGGGTATGAATACTCATGCAATGAAACCATTTCAGTTTTTTATTTCTAATAAATTTGCAAAATTGCTACAAACCTGTTTTGTGCTTTGTCAACAACAAACAGACCTTTGAGTATGGAGTATAGACTGATGTGGGGGGAAAAGTAATTTAAAGCAGTTTAACATAAGGCTGCAACATAACAAAACGTGAAAAAAATGAAGGGGTATGAATACTTGTACATGTATATAATTAAGAAAAAATTTATTTTTATATTAAATATATTTATCTATAATATAAATATAGACATGTAAATATTTTCAAAATATATACTGTATGTGTGTGTATTTATATTTACATAATAAATACACACAGTACACGCATATATTATGCAAACAAAAACTTTAATCGCGATTAATCGTTTGACAGCACTAGTATTCCCATATTTATTTGCTTCTAATGAGTGTCAATCTATTTATCCCAAAACAAATCAATCTATTTATCAATCTATCAAGTCAATCTATTTATCCTAAAGCAAATAAACCTGGAAAGAGTATTGAACAAACATATAAATCCAAGACTAACAACTCTATAACCATAGAGTATACAACAGTCATGCACAATGTTCTCCATGTTTCACATTTGATCTATAATGGATGCAGCATTAGTATTTTTTTTAATATATATTTGCAGTCACACATGTAAGCCAAACTTTTGTGTTCTTACTAATTGTGTCTGTTTTGATGGTTTTAGCAATAGTAACTTGATGTTGCATGTTTGTCATCCTTTCAAAAAGAAAATGTTTCTTTGTTCCTTTCAGTGTCTCTGTCCGTGCCAAGAAACACTACCCCTAGAGGTTCAAGCTCAGGGGAAACAGGAGACACTCCAATTTCAGAAGAAAGTCTCATTCAACCCTCTGGAGGGGCTGGTCCTTCTTTCAGCCCATTGAGGAGGTCCCCACCAGCACACAGTTCTCCTGGGTCCTCTTCCACACCACAGAATCCCACATCTCCACCCATACACTCCCCTCATCTTCCTCACTCTCACCCTTCTCCCTTGGGAAATCCCCTATTGCATCCGGGAGCTCCTCATAGGCCTGTCACCCTAAACCCACCTAGACCTGGGAATAGCCACTTGAGCACCAATGGGATTAGAAGTCAACCCCTCTCAAGTATGCCAAATGGCCCTTCTAACTCTCCCCATCAAGTCAAGGATGGTCCTGTCCGACAACCACCTGTCAAAAAGCCCCCTCCTAAGCCTGTATGGGTGGATGTTTCTGTATTGCCAAGAATACCAAAAATTAAAAAGGACAGTACCTCCTGTGCAAATAGTAACAGTGGCAGCAGTAGCAGTACTTTGCCTGGGTCTTCAGCGAACAGCTTAGCAGGCAATACAGGTAGGGAACGTACCATTGACCAACAAGGTACAGGTGCGAGTCAGCAAAACAGGACGGTGGATGCTCAGAGGCAAAGAGCAGACAGAACTGGTGCTTCATCATCATTTTCTAGCTCTTTCACCTCTACTTCATCATCTTTTAGTGCCTCTTCAAACTCACGCCCCTCCTCTTCTTCCGTCAGTTTCCGCATAAACGCTAGCGGAAACCCCTGGCAAGCTCGGCGACTTCCTGCATCAGGAGGGACTCTGCCTGGAGGTGATGAGGAATCAATAAAGAGGAATAATAAAAGTAAACAGATGCTGTTGTCTTTAAAAGCAAAAGCCAAAGAGGAGAAGAGTGAGGTCTATGATCCCTTTAACCCTACAGGGTCTGATTCCTCTGATAATGAACCAGAAAAGGAGGGTCCTGATGTTGGCGTCCAAAATACTGGACCTCGGGTGCCAATTGGAGCCTGCCATCCAATCAAATCTGAGCCTCTGGATCTACACTCTGATACAGAGAGAGGCTTGGAAATGTGTGAAGAAGTTAAAATGGAGCCAGAATCTATGTGGGACAGACCGTGCAAAGAATCTCCACATCATTCAGACACAATGCATAGTCCATCTCCCTCAGGAGGTCCTGCTTTGGATTCAACTAGATGCGAAGCAGGCATGGTTACTGGAAGTGGTGGAACTCCAGGTAGCCCTTTTCAGAAAACTGAAGAGCACTCCAGTTCAAGCTCGTCATGCAGTGAAAAAAATGTTGAGGTGAAGTCTGAACCTGTGACTGGACCTCCACCCATCAGGCCCCAATCAAAGTCACTAGAAGAGTCTCTAGCCAATCTACAACAAGCTTATAAAGGAAATGGGGTGTGTAAAGAGCTGCCTTCAGTCAGTGGTGCTTTTAATTCTTCTAAAACAGCTAAGGACAAGGAGGAAAGACCTCAGAAGTCCCAGTCCAAGGATAGGAAGCGGCCACCATCAAACTCGCAAAGCTTTTCATCTAAAGACTCCCATAAAAAGAAACACTCAAAGTTAAAAGAAAAGAGGAGGTCACGCTCAAAGTCAAGGGATCGGCGGAGATCCCGTTCGAAAGAGAGGCAGCATTCCCACTCACGATCGAAAGAGAGGCAACGTCCGCGATCAAGAGACCGGAGGTGTTCCTCGAGTTCCAGTAGTAGAGAAAGAAAGACGAGTGGGAGAAGAGCGAGTCGTGAGAGGAATGACAGCCGAGGGAGAGAAAGACATAGGAAGCGGTCTAAAGAAAGAAGGCACTCCCGATCTCATTCATTTTCTAGATCAAGGTCCAGAGAAAGGAGGAGAACATCAAAGGATCAGGGTGAGACTAGGCTAAAGAGGCAGAAGTCAAAATCAACATCTAGGGAGCGTAAACGGAGGGAGGATCGATCCGAGATCTCTCGGCGTACAGAAAGGAGCTCCCATAAGTCTACAGAGCCCATGTCCACTGAATTACGTGAGCCTGCTCTTAGTGCAAACAAGATTACAACTCCTGTGAAGACCGAGAGAGATGCGAGAACACATGAGTGTGAGACAACTGTTGCATTACCATCAGTTAAAGTTGAGATCACGGCTCATGGACTTGGGTCATCAAGACATGATGACCTGACCAGAACACTTCAAGAAAGCAAGGATGATGTTTCACTTGAGCTGCTTAAGCCTAATGAAATTAAAGAGGAGGAACCTTGGCCCACTGGTTCTGTCAAGGAGTTGAAAGACATCAAAAAGGAGGAGGAATTCTGTCTCAACTTGTGTGGAGAATTAGATGGCGTTAAAGAGATGGAGAAAGAAGAGGTGGCATCTTTAGACATCTTCAGCACGGAATCACCAAATGTTAATGAAATTAAATCAGGCAGTGCTGATTTAGAGAAGAGCCATGCTAGCTTACAGGATGAGATGAAAGGGCAAGAAATAGTTGTTGAACCAAAAATGATAAAAATTGAAAAAATATGGCTTGATGAAGATGATTCACCAAGCTGCAGTGACAACACTCTTGTCATCAATTTGGATATGGCTGACATAGATGCAGTGAACTGTAAAAAGGAACCCACTGAGTCTTATCATTCGCCACTTTTGGAGGAGGACATGGAGATGTCACCTCTTCAGCCGCCAGACCTGCCAATAAAACAAGAACCTGTTGTTTCCTCCGATGAAGATATCAGTGTTGATTACTTGATTGATAATTTAGACTTCATTAAGAAGGAAATGAGTGAGAGCTCTGTGGCCGACTCAACAGAAGCTGTCGATCCAAAGTCTGCCATGCCAGAGGCTCCAGCAGAGAATAAACAAACTACCGAAGCAGTTACACCTGGTGCAAAATCTAAATCGCAGGGAAAACGAGTTACCTGGAATTTGCAGGAACCAGCAGAACCCCAGTCTGAGAAATTAAGCAGTGAGTAAACATTTTTTTGCTGCAACTTCTTGACTTGACCCATTTAGTTTTGCTCCCTATTCACACCAAGTCTGAATTTTAGATGGTTTCAATAGTTGCATTACGGTTGTTCATTACAGACCAGGGGTGTCCAATCCTGCTCCTAGAGGACCCATGTCCTGCACAGTTCAGCTCCAACCAGATCCACACTTGCCTAGAAGTTTTTTGTGAATCTGAGGTCCTTGATCAGCTGGTTCAGATGAGTTAAATTAGGGTTGTAGGACAGTGGCCCTCCAGGAACAGGATAGGACACCCTTAGTTAAGCTCCAGCTTAACCCAACACACTTGTCTGGGAAGTTTAGTCTCCGGACAAATTCAGCCTTCGAAATGAGACCCAGCATTTGATGTTTAATGCTGGTTCAGGTGTGTTTAATTAAGGTTGGACCTGAACTCTGAAAGTCAGTGGCCCTTCAGGATTGGACACCCCTGGTCTGTAACAAATTCTGCAACTAATGAGATAATGACTAAGGGTGTGTTCATACTTGTAGTTCGGTTCGTTTGGTTCATTTGGTTCGGACCAAAAAGAAAAATGATACATTTGGTCCTGGTCCGCTTAGCGTTCACATTGGCATTTTTGACAGCGAACCTAAAGGCATAGTGATACATTCACAACCTGATTGGTCGGCTTGAATGACGTATATATCCTGACGGAACTCACCGAACACCCCAAACTAAAGGTGCGTTAGACTTAAAGCGGCGCTGCGGGTGTATGATATCAAAGCACCCATTAACCGATCGGTCTGCTCGGCGCCGCTTTAAGTTGAACAGACCTTATGTCGTCTGCTGGACTAAGTGCGCTCATTCGTGCATGTACATATAATTTTATTTTCACCATCTGCAAGCTCACAAGGAGCTCATAAAAGGCGCTTTACCTCATCGTTGCTCCACGTTTGCCCTCTGCTCATTTTGTTCTAGTTACACCATTGTCAAATCATGTCGCATAACGTCGCATCTTGGTTTTGGTTCGTTTAGAAGTATTTGGTCCGTGTTGCGTTCACATTTCATTCGAACCGCACCCGAGTTCGTTTGGAAGCGGACAGAGACCCATCTTTTTAGCGGTCTCGGTCCGCTTGTTTGGTGCGCACCAGGGTTCCGTGGCAGCGTTCACACTTATTCAAATGAACCGCACTAACAGAGCAATCGCACCAGGGTTTGTTTTAATCGAACCAAACATGACGAGTGTGAACACCCTAAATGACTACAGTCACAGCAGATTTAGTGTGAAGCATTCAGGTAACATAAAACTAAAATGTTTTTGAAAACTAGTTAAATATTCTGAATGTTTTCCCATGCCTCTTTTAGAACTTGCACTCTTCAAATTAAAACTCAAGCAAGAAGGGTCACGAAGGTCTGCTACAACCCCACAAAATCAGGTACAGTGTCTTAAAGAGAGAGATTCCCCCCACACCACCATTTAACATAGTCAATTTTTTTAACTTCGATTTTTTTCTAGCTTGAGAGGTTCACTCTTGCATGACTTCTTCTGAAGACAACAGATATTTTGAAGACTGTTAATGTGCAATGTAAACCACATTGACTTTGATTGTGTTTTTAAAAAAAACGAAGATGATCATAACCAGTGTCCATCACATATGTGGATTGATATCTAAAAGTTTTTTTTCTTTTTACTTGCATTTGGATATTAAAATGTATTAAAACTCCAACAATAAAAACAATTAGCTAAGTTAGCTGATTATCTTAAAATTCCATATCACCATCAGTTCATACTGCCGTTAACAAGTTAATAAGTTTCTCCGCCAAGCGAATGTGATGAGACCTGTTTTCTGGGTTTGGTCAGGTGACATTCAACATATACCCCATTATAGTACATAATTGCAGAATTTTCATAACACTTTCTAACTGAAAAAAACTCTTTGGGTTACATCAATTTAGCCTCACGAACAAGCTTTTGAATTGTAATAACACAAAAATTAATACGAGACTGTCATTTGAAATTTCTCCATTCTTAATAGAAATGATTTTGAATACCAGTGCATATCATAATTATTGCCCGTCATATGTAGTTGCTTCGAGCAACCAGAAGGTGTCATTGTCACTATTTGCATTCATAATTTGCAGCTTGCTCTCTGGAGGTGGTGAAAATAATGCTGGAGGAGGTGAAAATAATGCTGATGCAATTTCTATTGTACCCATGTGATCGAAACTGAAAGCAGCCATATAAGGCTTCACTTCAGAAGAAATGAAAGTTAACATTACTTTTGGAAATTGCATCCTCCTTTCACAAGGTTAATAACACAAAAATTAATACGAGACTCATTTGAAATTTCTCCATTCTTAATAGAAATGATTTTGAATACCAGTGCATATCATAATTATTGCCCGTCATATGTAGTTGCTTCGAGCAACCAGAAGGTGTCATTGTCACTATTTGCATTCATAATTTGCAGCTTGCTCTCTGGAGGTGGTGAAAATAATGCTGGAGGAGGTGAAAATAATGCTGATGCAATTTCTATTGTACCCATGTGATCGAAACTGAAAGCAGCCATATAAGGCTTCACTTCAGAAGAAATGAAAGTTAACATTACTTTTGGAAATTGCATCCTCCTTTCACAAGGAGTGTCCCAGACAAAAACAAGTTTACCATGATTTATGAGGGTTATGTTTATTTTCAGCAGTTGACGCTGATTGTTTCTGTGATGTTTTGCAATCATCAGCTACATAATATCATTAATTAAAATAAAGATGAAAAAATCATTCAGATGCAACAAATCTGTGCTTGATAAATTCACATTCCCGTCAGGGAAATCCCAGAGCATAGGAAGTTGAGACACCTCGCAAATCTTTTGAACATTTTATGGGAATTTTCATGATCTCAGACAGTTTGGAGTGCTGTTATGGGTACTTCAGTACTACCATATTATTTCATATTAAAGGATAAAGCTTCCTCTCAGGCTGAACCAAAATGCATGGCATCGGTCTCCAGCCTGCCTCCCCAAGATGAATCCATCAAACCAAAATCCCACAAAGAAGTTTTACACGACCCTAATCAGACAGAGAAGGTGACTAGGGCACAATTACGTCATATCACTATCTCATTTTTCATTGCATTGTCTTGATGTCATGAATTTGTAAACATTGTTTGTTTTTCTGTAGTACATGATGAAACTTCATATGCAAGAGCGAGCAATAGAGGAGGTCAAATTGGCCATAAAACCCTTCTACCAGAAAAGAGACATCACGAAGGAAGAGTACAAAGAGATTTTGCGCAAAGCCGTTCAGAAGGTAATTGCGTGACGTCAGATGTTTTCTTTTGCGGTTGTTTTTCCATATCCACTTCCTTGTACGGCGTGTTACGACCGAAGTAAACATCTGTGACGAGCACATTTGCATTGCACATTTCCCTCCACTCCAATGGCCCATTTCTTAAGTGAATTATGAAATCATTATCATGTTGTCATGTGAAACCCTAATCAGACAGAGAAGGTGACTAGGGCACAATTACGTCATATCACTATCTCATTTTTCATTGTCTTGATGTCATGAATTTGTAAACATTGTTTGTTTTTCTGTAGTACATGATGAAACTTCATATGCAAGAGCGAGCAATAGAGGAGGTCAAATTGGCCATAAAACCCTTCTACCAGAAAAGAGACATCACGAAGGAAGAGTACAAAGAGATTTTGCGCAAAGCCGTTCAGAAGGTAATTGCGTGACGTCAGATGTTTTCTTTTGCGGTTGTTTTTCCATATCCACTTCCTTGTACGGCGTGTTACGACCGAAGTAAACATCTGTGACGAGCACATTTGCATTGCACATTTCCCTCCACTCCAATGGCCCATTTCTTAAGTGAATTATGAAATCATTATCATGTTGTCATGTGAAAATTACCCCATTCATATCATCTTTGTCTCATTCCCAAGGTGTGTCATAGCAAGAGCGGGGAGATTAACCCGGTGAAAGTAGCCAACCTGGTCAAAGCCTATGTGGATAAGTATAAACATGCAAGAAAACACAAGAAAGAGGAAACTGGGCAAATCCAACAGGCAGATGCCCCGAAAGACTCCCAAACTCCAATGTAAGCCCGAGGGTAATGGCTACATGCTTTCCAGACGGTATCTTATATATAATGGTGATCAACAGTAGATTTGGATGTTTTTTTTTTAATCTGTGCATTTCTATAATGACATGGGAAACTCTTAAGGGCTGAATATCTTGTCATCAGTTATCAAATTAACCTTTTTGAATGTTTGTATGTTTTCTTTTGAATATAAAGATCGTTTGGAAGTGTCCAGATACAGAATGGGTTGAAAATCTTTACGTTTGCCACTGTTCAAAACAGCACCCTCTTCAAGAGGGTGTTGAATACTATGCTGTTTTAAGCTGATGATCCAACAGGAAGCTTAAGTTGTCAGAAAGGCTCTTGCATTGTCAGACACACGTTTGTGTGTATGTATACGTCATATATATACACACACAATACTCTTGAACCTGTCGTTCCACCATGAATAATTGACACTGGAGAGCATAGTAATTGTTTTGTGGTTAATGAGAATATAAGCATTATGTTGAGGAACAAGGTGCAGAAGATACTCTGGGACGTTCTGTGATCTCTCAGAAAACTCAAGAGTATTTATTAAAATATCTTTCTGATATCCAGTCATTATGAGACTCAATTTGGTTCTTTAAAATCTTTTTGTGAACTAATATAGGTGAAACAGGAAAACTTGCAGTAGACCTCACCCTCATTGAAATGCTTTTGTTGTAAATAGAGAAATAATAAGGTTCTCTCATGGCACACGTGAACGGCTGTAATTGATCTGTTCGGTTGAAATGTGACCGTTTTCATTTTAAAAGCTGCCGGCTGAATGTTTGCCAGTTGTTTTTCCTGATTGCTATTGCTTTCTTTTTTCTGTTTGTGGACGACATGCTTACAAATGACATTCAGCCTATAAAATAATGAACCATTTCTTTATGCACTTCTAAAGTTTCAATGAGAAGTATTAATTAGAAAAGTTGATAGCTAAAAGTGTATTTCAAAACAGTTTTTTTCTGAACCCTTTTCACTAATTGTCATTTTAATAGCTTGAAAAATGTTTGTAAGATTTCTGAATTGATCATGTAACTTGAGTTGCATCTCACGGTGAGGCGTGCAGAACGTTTGGCCTGTTTTCCTGTGGCAAATCGCATCGAGTTGATTCATTTCCAGACTTGAGAGAGATTATTCTGATCTCTTAACCTGAGTGAACTTTATCATATGAATCCAAGCAGTCACAGAATACATAATTCGTGATGTGAGTTGTGGCTTCCATATTGCTGTCTTTGTAAATAATTTTATTAAACACTTTATTTAATAAAAATTTAAAAGAAAATCCTTTGGCACATTTCCTAAGGGGGTATGTTTTTGTTACTGTCCAAAAATGGGTGAATATTGAGTGATAAATGTACAATAAATAATGCATTCTGGAAATAATGTTTAGTTAGCAGGAATTTTGAAAATGTTTATTAATGAAATGTGCTGTATAATTGTATTTTATTCGCCATCTTGAGATTTAAATACACAAGTGTGTCTGTATTTAAAAGTATTACGTTGTATATTAATAACAAAATATTTCATTTTGTAAATGTTTATTAGGTTTTATATGCATAACATTTTTATACATAGTCCATCTTTAGGTGTTGGCATCAGCATCATTTAATAAAACAACACCCATAACAAGCAAACAGTAGTTTTTAAATAATAGTACATTTAATGATACCAAACTTTCTAGATAACACATTCATGAAGCAACAAACGAGAAGTGATACAAGTGCAGCCCTTTGGGCGAAAGGTGAAAGATTCTTCACTAGAAGACAGGATATTAAAATGAGGCTCTAGCTCTCATTAGAAAATAAAAAGACAATGTTTCGGTTAATTTGAATAATACAGTTTCATGGAGATGGCTATTAAACCGGTAGAGCGACCAGCAATGGATTCAGAGCAATTACAAGACCTTTGAATGCCCCACGGAAATCACCTCGGGAAAGTTCTGTTAGTTTGCATTGTGCTGAAGTATAACAGTAACAAAATGTAATTCTCTCTCTCTCTCTCTCTTATATAAAGGAATGTTAGCTGGCTGATTTCATGGTGAAAACAACTGCTTTAGGCCACTGAAGGCAGACCCAAAGAATTTATAAGGTCAAAAAGGCTGTTGTGGGAGATCTGCAAGCTAATGTTTTCATTGCGAAGAGAGGACGCTCCCTCCATTTGAGCTCTCTCATGAAATTCACGGCAAATCAGAGGTACAACCTGTGGAGATGGAATAGATACGTTATAATGAAGCGCAAACAAAACGACTCAAAATGTGTTGCTGTTTTTGTTTGCGATATTTACTTTGACAGTGATCAGTTTCCTCTCCAGTGGTCTTCCATCCGGAAGCTTCTCTCCGAAGCACAGGTAGATGGTGTAATCTGGAGAACCCCGTCTGTTCTCTTTAAAATCCATCAGATCTGGAAAAAATGTATATCTGAATCAGAATGGAAACACGCATCACATTACAGCTAGGGTTGTTCTGGGCTATTTTTAACTGAACGTCAGGACAGCATTTATAACATGCTTTCCGTTACAACAGAAAAGTTTGTAAAAACAAAGGAAAAACACTTGCACTTACAATGGAACTCAATGAGTAAAGTCTACATGAGACTTTAAAAGCATGAATTTGAAGCTTGTTAAACATTTGGTAAACAATTGTCACATTTTCCATAAATTAAAAAAAAATGCATGGAAATAAATGAATTCCCACCCAATAACTGGTAACAGAGTTGAAGGTTAGGCAGTCAATCCTGCAATTTGTGAAAATGCTGAAAAATTGGAATGGGATATATATGTGTGTGTATTTTTTTTTACTTGTCTTCCCGCCATGCTAAAGTGGAACAATCATGGTAACAGGGTTGCAAATGTAAGGGTTTTTTTCCTTTCAATTTGTCAGTGAAAGGAGTTACAATTATTTTACATTTATATATTATATTATACATTTATGTAAGGATTAAGTTTAATAATTTTTAATGGCAATCTGAGTAACAGGGTTGCATACAAGTTTTTCACATATATTAATTTGTCACTCATTAGGTTTTAGCTAAGTCTGGTTTTGTAGTTAGTGATAAACATGTTTTCCATAAATTAAAGAAAAATATTTATTTTTCCCCAAAATGTCTAGTATAACAGGGTTGAAAGCTAAGTAGTCAATTCTGCAATCTGTGAAAAAGTTGGGGGGAAAAAACGGAATTATATTTTTTACTTGTCTTCTTGCCATGCTGTAGAAAGGGCCCAATGATGTCACTTCCTAAATGTCACAATTTTAGCAAATATTTTGTTTTTGTAATGGGGAACAATCATGGTAACAGGGTTGCAAATGTAGGTTTTTTTTTTGTTTGTTTGTTTGTTTGTTTTTTTTTACAAATTGTCAGTGAAAGGAAGTGTTTAACAGTTATTTTAAATTATTTTATTATACATTTTATATTTTATAATATAAAATTAATTTCAAAATAATGCCAAATTGAGTAACAGGGTTGCATACAGTGCTTTCCCATAAATAAATCTGTCACTCAGAAGGTGTTAGCTAGTTTGGGACCAAATGCTTTTTTAGTTAGTGATTAATGTATTTTCCATAAATTTATTTACTATGGTAACAGGGTTGAAGGATGCTGCAATTTGTGAAAAATTGAAGAAAACAATGTTTTTTTTTTAATTGTCTTTTTGCCATGGTGTAGAAAAGGGCCCAATGATGTCACTTCCTGCATGTCAAAAATTATTATTTTCTCATCATTCATACCTCTTATGTACTTATCAAAGCTGAACAGAAGCTCTCTGGTGTTCTGATGCAGTTTTCTAGGCTCTGGGTTCTGGATCTCAGACGGGTCGCTGGTGCTGACGAAGACTTTACACTTGTCCTGACGGAAGCCGTAGATGCCATATTGGTTTACCTCCAGCTGCAGGCCTCTCTGAATGCTGTCCAGTATGCGTTTAGTGAACTGGATCTGTTTTTGGTCGATCAGACCCTCAGTGGATGGGAAGCGGATTGGCTGACCTCTCAGCTCAGATGGGTCGCACTGGTAGTGAAACTGAACGAGTGGTGAACACAGGCGAGTTTTCAAAACTTCTGTTCTTCTGTAGTTGATCGAGATCTCCAGGTCACAGAGAGCTGGAAGGTTCAATTGCTGCACTAGAAGTAACATTTTAGGACATGGATAGTTTTAAAAAATCATTCCAAATTTAAAAGAAAGGCACAGTCCACGCTACAACTATAACGATAACAGCACAGAGAAATAATATAATTGGAATCTTTTTTTCACAGCTTTTCCAGCTGATGAACAATAAAAACACTGACAGCCAATCAGAATCCATCCAACTAAAGAGCTTGAGCATTTAAAGAGGTATACAACAAAACTGCAGTGCATGCTTAATTTAAACAATGTTATTAGGTGTCGATGTGGACGCTAATATAGATATCGTTATAGTTATCGTTCTTGATGTGAGAATGATACAGCCTTTGGAAATGCCACATTACATACGCAATGTTCTCGATACAGACAACGTCAGTGTTTCAAAGACAACCGAAACCTTTGCATGGCTATTCGTAACTATTTTATGTTTTAGCGAATTTGTGGCAGGTTTATGAAATCATAAGATCTGATTTGTATGTTTTCGTACAATCTGCTTACAGCCTTCTGATTGTTATGTCAAAAGTATTCTTCGTTTTTATATGCGTACAGTCAAATGTGTAGCCTTTCAAAGTATTGGAAGCCATTTGATAGCATGCGCGACGCACTCTAGAAAGCTTCTTTGTCCAGTGTCTGCGCTATTTTTTTCCATAAGTTATGGCCGAAAAAACAACAACTTTGTTACCTGTAGTGTAGAGTTGCTGGTCTTGGAGAGGTGTGTTATTCTGAAAGGATTGAACATCTGAGTAGGGAGTCTCATAGTAGTTGCTTGAGGTGGTCGGAATGATTTGTTGGGAAAAGGTTTCCCATGGTTGGGATTCTGTGAATAGAAATTATATTGTATATTGGTATATTGCAAATATGCCAAAACAAGAGCCAATCCATCTATCTCTCTTCCTGCTGTTGAACAAAACTTGTTAATATAATGTTGTGTAATTTGAGTGGTCTTTGCATGTGCAGAGTGTTAGTTGCCATGGTGTTGCTAAAGTTTTCTGGTTGGTTATGGTTTTTAGAGTGCTGCCATATGGGTACTTTGGTTCCTGTGTGGATTTGAAAGGTGTGGTCACCGGTTTTTGTTGGTCAACGAATTCGCGTGAACTTCAACACAAGCGAATGCACAGATTCCTATTGAAACAACTGGGTTTCCCCTGCAATTTAAAAAAATATATATTAGCACTATCACGATAAAGTGATATCATTTTAAAAATTATTCTACATTTAAAAGAATAGTAGAGGTGACACCACAACTATAACAATACCGTCACAGAGGAACGGTATTATCGGAATAATTATTAGGGTGGGGGGGGGGGGGTCGGTTTCACTTTTTTTGAAAATTCCAGATTGTGGGGATTCATAGTTAAATGACTGGATTTCAACCATGAAAATTTTTAATATTTCTATAACGAAGTAGTTTTAAAACTCATTCTAAATTTAAAAGAATAGTAGGTGACACCACAACCATAACAATACCGTCCGTCACAGAGGAACGATATTATTGGAATCATTTTCATAACAATTTTGTTTTCAGCTGATGAAGCTTAGGAACTTATTTGAAAGGTGTGGTCACCGGTTTTTGTTGGTCAACGAATTCGCGTGAACTTCAACACAAGCGAATGCACAGATTCCTATTGAAACAACTGGGTTTCCCCTGCAATTTAAAAAAATATATATTAGCACTATCACGATAAAGTCATTTTAAAAATTATTCTACATTTAAAAGAATAGTAGAGGTGACACCACAACTATAACAATACCGTCACAGAGGAACGGTATTATCGGAATAATTATTAGGGTGGGGGGGGGTTCAGTTTCACTTTTTTTGAAAATTCCAGATTGTGTGGATTCATAGTGAAATGACTGGATTTCAACCATGAAAATTTTTAATATTTCTATAACGAAGTAGTTTTAAAACTCATTCTAAATTTAAAAGAATAGTAGGTGACACCACAACCATAACAATACCGTCCGTCACAGAGGAACGATATTATTGGAATCATTTTCATAACAATTTTGTTTTCAGCTGATGAAGCTTAGGAACTTTTTCAGCTTTGCGCAAAATTCTTGATCGTGGGGATTGAATGATGCAAATATTTTAAATATTGATGATATAATAATACAGTTTTAAGAACTGTCCTAAATTTAAAAGAATAGTAAAAATAAGCAGGAAAATTTCCACCCTCGCGCAAAATTCTCAATTCTGCGTAGGATAGTGCGGATTCTTAGTGAAACGACTGGATTTAACCTACGAAAATTCACAGGGCAACAGTAAATGTGACCACACCTTAAGATGTTGGTTGCAAAATCATGGTTTGTTTGAATCTCTACCCCTAAATATAGCCATCATAGTGATTCTACCTGCGTGTTGATGATTTAGATCCATTGTCTCCACCTGGCTGAGCAATTCCTGCTGCATTAGACATAATACATATTTAATATTATAACTTAATATTTTAAAATATTTTATATTTTTAAAAAATTATCATTCTTTTTACTACTGTATATACATATGATCATGTCAACAGCCAATCATAAATCTGGGCCTTACCTCCATTTCATCAGACATGTAATTAGCTGCACTGTAGAGATCAGTAATGAATGGAAGTTGATCTGGCTCTACACTCTGGATCTCTTGGTGGTCTGAAGAATGAGATTAGCCAGGGCTTTATAATCAACTCATTTTCCCATGACAAGTGCAGATTGAGCAGTTTAACTCACTTTGAGGACGGATGATGCGATAGACTTTGTGTTGGTCGTCCGGATCTTTGGAGTGATCCTCTAACATCTCAAAGTTTTTTAGACTATGAAGTGCACAACGGAAATTCGTCTTCCATTTCGCTTTGTCGTTATGGTGCTCGTTGATCTTCCCACTGACCACAGCCCATGCCTGTAAAACACCAGAATTGCAACACAGTCCATGTACATTTCAAGTTAGTATAATTAAAATGCATTGATGCATCAGGTGTGAATGACATGCAACATCAAACTTTAAGGTCAAAAGGGGCGGGGGCTTCCACTTCCATTTTTTGGGAATCCCGCCCTCTTTGAAGATCTCCTCCAGCTATATCCAGCATGAATCATTCATGCAGAAGTGAAACCATGCCAAAGATGATTGTGACGCAAGGATGAAGTTACCTTAAATATTTTAACATCGCCGTCCCCAAGGTCTCTTCGTGAGTTGTGTTTCCAGGGGATCCGAAATATGTCATTGCCTATCATGCACAATCCCTCATATTTCCCACTTTCCACCTGCTCTATGAGCCATGGGCCAAACTGAGGTTTGCCGATTGCACTTCTTGCGAAAAAACAAAACAATGGGTTTCAAAAAGATCCATCAGCCAGATAGCCACATAAATACGTCATCATATACTGTCATATGCACTAAAAACTTTCTTTCTTACATAAATTTTACATTCATGATCATGCTTTTACAGTATAGAAGTTTTTTTTTTATAAATAATAATTAAAAAATCAATTTTAATATTGATGTAAGATTAAATTACCACCACATCTGCATCTCAAAACCTAGTCAGCTATGCATAGTTGTGCATCATAAGCGACACACAGACATAGTCAAAAACACAGAATTTGTTCCATTGTTGAACTACGTACACATGCAGCAAACGGACGTTTATCCTTTGTTGGTTTGTTTTTTACTGCGACCCGGCGCGTCGCGTTTTTAATGCGGCGCGTCAGGTTCAAGCTCTACTTCTTGCGCTTCGTTCAGCGGCTTGTGTAAACGTGTCTTGGTTTTGAGACACAGCCTATATTTAATAATAATGATAATAATTTCATCATCTTACCCCTGCATCGCTGCCATGATTTCAGGTCCTGAAGCTGTTCCACTGCTTGGTAGTTTCCAGCGGTTTGGTGTTTCTCTTGTGTTTTATACACACTGAAGCGTCACAGACGCGTAACACAGAAGGAGGAGTGCTTTATCGTGTTCAATGAATCTCGAAAGCAAGCGTCGTTTTCGAAAATAAAAGCGACGTTCCATTAATTCGTCTTCTTGCATCGTCGCATCCGCTTTAAGGTAAAGGCTGCTGATGGAAGTAGTCTATTGTCCTTAAAATACATTTCTTGAGCAAATCAGAATGATTTCTGAAGATCCTGTGACACTGAAGACTCCAGTAATGATGCTGAAAATTCAGCTTTGCATCACAGAAATAAATTACATTGTAAAATATATGCAAATATAAATTTCAATTGTTATAATATTTCATAATATTGCTGTGAAAATGTGCCCAGTTTAAAAAAAGCCATGCTCTTAGTCTACAGCATTAATAGCCTGCGTTTTTGAAGAAGACCGTTTTAAAAATTCGATCATGGAAAGTTAAGAACGTGCTTATATAGCCATTTAACATTCAAAACAACATTTTTGTTACTTGTCCTGAATGTTACCTTGACTTAAGAGACTCAAAGGCCTTGTTTATTGTGATCGTAATAGCTTATCAAAAAGTATAGGGCCTACGTCAGCTGTTGTGTATGTTGTACTATAAAGGTAAAGAGGAAAGTCCTTGAACTACATAGCTTACAGCATGTCGTATAATTACCGCAATAAAGGTGCGTTCACATTTACAGTTGTTTGGCGAAATCCAGTCATTCCGGGAAAAATGGGCGCGAAAAACTTCCCCACGCAGATGTCGCTCGTGTTCAAGGCGTTCACGCGTATACATCGCTGTAAACGACAGAAATCTGCTTGTTTTTAAGGTGACTTCTGTGCGAAATGTGCTTGATACATCACACTGTTTACAGTAGACAATGGAACTGTTTTTGCACGGTAAATTTTGCTGAAATTTCGCTAAAATGACCGCACCTTAACACTCAGATTACAATGGAATTACTTTTATTACTACAATCCACCCTTCTGTGTAATCATGAGTTGTAAATCAGGCCACAGTGATTTACCTCAAGGCCTGCAGACAAATATGCTTCAAGCCTTGACTCATGTTAGTTTTACTCTGGTTATTATTTCCTCTTCTTCTTCTTCTTCTTCTTCTTCCAAGTAGGCAATGTTTTAAACCTAGTCAGTTAAGACTGTACTGTTAAAAAAAATTATAACATTCGGCCTAATTTCAATTAAATCGTTATGTTCACTCTGTTTGGGGCCAATTTCACAGCAAAACCAATGGGGCCCAAAACTCTCAATTTGGACCCCACTGGCCTTAACTGTATTAAGAAAACGACATCCATCGTTTTTTGTGTTCTATCCTGAAGGCCATACAGATTTGGATGCATTTCATGATAATGAATCAATTTTATTTTTGGGTGAACTATCCCTTTAAGTATATTTTTCATGCTGTTACACAGTCCTAGGAGACGGGCGTTAAATGTTAGTGATTGTAAATGCCTAGCAATAAATAAAGTGTAATCAAGTCTATACTCATTCAATAAACATCTAAATTCAAATTTCATCTTTATTTTATTGAACAACACTATGATTAAATTGGAATCATAAGTGACAAAAGTCAACCATATGAGTGGGATTGTGGTTATGAGACCGCAGTTTCAGTGCTATAAGATTTTTTGAACAGGTGTTTGAGTTTCTGCGCTCAATCTGTCCTTTATTTCTCACGGCAGCTGTACGAGAGGAACCTGAGAGAACCGTGACAGTGCTGTTATAAATGTTACACGTTCACTGCACTTTTCCCCTGAAGTTCGAGGTGCATGCGTCCGTTATTTAGCAGTGGAAAAAGGAAATGAATCTGAGGGTAACTGGAGCACTTCTCTCTGCAAACTCCTCTGAAAGAGCTTTCCTCCGGCGTGAGGTTGTTCCCCAATACCAAAGTCTCTTGACTCGATTCAGCTGACACGGGCCCTTGCCTAAAATCGAGCAATATCGTGTGTTTTCATTTCCCTTTTTTCGCGATTTCATGCAAAACAGAGAATGTTTTAGACACCTGTGGCTGCATGGAAATAAAAACCTAGGCCTATTCAGTACACCATTTCTGGAATCACATCTAGACAAAACTACAGCCAAACTCGTGCACCACTATCCCAACACTACTGTACTATTCCTGTCAATGTACATTTTAACAGATAAAAATGTGTCATATGATACCAGCGCTGCATAAAACTAATGTGGGATGTAGTTATGTTTTTGTTGAATCATTGAAGGTTTAATGGTTGCTTATCCATTACTGCCCTCTACTGGAGATTAAACCACTCCACACAATAACAACTAAACGTAGATGCATTGACTGCATGCTTCAAAACCTAAAGCTATTGTGTCAGTAAATTGAAAAAATATTTTCTCCATCAGTCAACCGTGGAAATATTTGTTAAACGAACTTCAGTTTTGTTCTACTTTTCTGTCGACACTGACTGCTTACTAAACTATAGCCTACACGCAGAGCTGATTACATGTAATCTGGATTACGTAATCAGATTCCAAAAATTAAGTACTTGTAATTAGAGTAAATTACATTTTAAAATACTCGTAACCAGACTACAGTTAGGCTACTTTTTTTTAATAGATTACATGATTACATATTCACAATAGCAATAAATTATTCATAATTGATTGATTCTCCCTAATTCCTCTTTTTCATCTTTGAAATGTTCCTTTCTAAAATAGCCTGCTGCTTATATACACTCAGAAAGTCCAGTTCTGTGGGCATTTACACAGAGATCAGTCATTAGTCATGTGGATGCACAGCATTTGACCGTTGGATTTACAAAAATCATTTGAGGTAGAAGTGTTTCAACGTTGCATCAACTACTGATGAACAGTCTTTTTAGTTGAATTATCAATCGGTAGGTCATTTAACCATGTATTATTGAAAAGCTTTTGTCTTTCAAAGTATGATTTACATGTAATACACACATTCCCAAACTTTTTTGTCATCTGAACCTATTTCACCTAATGTATTTACTTTAAAGGGGTGGTCAACCAGCCGTTTTCGAAGGCTTGAGTGTGTTTATGGGGGGCACTGTAACACGTGTTCATGCTTCGTTTTCAAAAAAATTGCATTGTTTTTCATATATTTTACAGCTGTTTCCATTCTCCTAAAAGCGGTCTGCTGACTTCCTGATTCTATGAAGCCCCTTCACTGTAAAAAATGATTGTGATTTTAACAGTAAAAGACTGTAAAAATGTTACAGTAAAAACCTGTTAATTGGTTATCAGTAACTTTCCATACTATATATGGTGAATAACTGTAATTACATTTAATGTAATTTTGCAGTAAAATACTGTTAAAATTACGTTTTTTGGAAGTGGAAAAAGTCATTGTATAATTTACAGTGAAAAACCGTAAATTGACACTCCCAGAATTCCCTGCATGACTCTTCATATTTGATGTTTTTTTCATTGAAATAACTATGTTTCTTCTTTGTTTTTTCTTATTAGTTGTGTACATTAGGGTTTTATCTTACATCTAATGTTGTTAAATGAATGTTTACTGCATTATTTCAGTATCATGCGTGTTACCATGATGGTGTTTAGTGTTTGTGTGAATGGCACTGTGCACCTTCTATATATATATATTATCAGTATTACAGTGGTTCAAAACAGATATTAGTACTTCAACATGCTGGTTTGTTAACGTTACATCAGTTAATGAAATATGTTTTTTTATTGTGAATTTAAGTTAAGTCTGTAAAACCTCAAATGTTGCTATCATATTTTTAACGGTGAAGTTCTGGTAACCGCAGCTGCCGGTATTTTACCGTAAATGTCACAGTTTAAAAAAAATTTTTTTTTTTATACAGATTCCTCAGAAATACACAATGGGCTCAGATTGGTCAGCTGGCCCAGTGTGTTGTGATTGTGTGCTCCCGGGGGCAGGGTTTATGTAAATGTTAGGGTTTGTGATATCACAAACCACGGAAGAAGCTCGTTGTAGTCCCTACCAGCCTTTAAAAAGCTAATTCTTTGCATTGAACTTTGCAGATGTCGTTTATGCTCAAAAAGGAACATTACACATTAACTAAAGTTTAAAAAGTGAAATCATAATCAATGACCCCTTGAAGTTCCCCCTAAGATTTTAAAATAAACATCTTAATAATTAAGTATTTGCGTGTTCACAGGTCTCTGACGTTGGTTAATGGTCATATGGCATGCAGGTAAACAAAATATTTCATTTTTTTAGTAAGTGTTTTAATTTGTTATTTTAAAATGATTTATTTTAATTTTACATGATTTATGATTTAATTAATTGTTAGCTCTTCATTAAACTCCCAAACCCCCTGCAGGCCAGTTCCTTTACGAACCCCAGTTTGGGAAACCTTGATGTAATATGTTTAATACACTTAATGTTGTTAATTACAATAAATGGAATATATGGTAACACTTTATTTTAAGGTGTCCTTGTTACACACGTTACATGTACTTACTATTTTAATAACAATAAATTATGCATAATTACATGCAAGTAACCATATAGTAAAGTGCATGTAGATAATTAATATTACCCATTACTTAAATGTATAATTACACTAACAAGGACACCTTAAAATAAAGTGTAACCCAATATATTTTCTGATTCTTTGGATTATTACATCAAGATTAAACTTTTTAAGTCAATGTGATAAAAGAGTTAGGACAAAAGTAATCTAAAAGTAGTCTGATTACATGACCTAAAATGTGTAATGTAATGCATTACGTTACGGACTACAATTTTTGTCATGTAATTTGAAATCAATAACGGATTACAATTTGTAAGTAATCGACCCAGCTCTGCCTATATCAGCAGGTAAACATTAACTGTCAAATTAAAGTCAATTCTGTACGACGCCGAAAAATAATTTGAATATTTATTTATACAGTGCATTTAATTGCGAAATGTTACATGTAAACTGAAAATTCACAGGTGCTTTTCCATTTTTGCATATTTCTTGCTTGTATATGTACTGAGCAGAAAATTGAAGAAAACTTTATGTACAATACACTGACTGTCTGTATGTCTTACTATCTGTTTCAATTCATTAACATTAGTTAATGCATCAGGTATCACAAACTAACAATTAACAACACCTATATATCAATATATATTGTTTTATATACTAATATATAATGTTAACTAATACAGTATTATTTTAACATTTCAAGTTGTATAGGGATTTTTTTTGTCTAAAACTTTGTATAATGCTTGTTCACAGTATATAACACTATACTATGAAAAGTGTGCATTAATGAGCAATACTACACAGATGCAAGCTCCTCACATTTCAGTGACAACACACTTTTTTGAGATCAAAATAGGTCACCTGTGAGATTTGCTTAGATCCAGTGAGAAAGTGTTTTTGTGATGGAGGGGGTCTCACAGGTGTAAATAAAGAACTGGGGCCGGTTGCATAAACTGTTTAGTCCTGAAAAATGTGTCATCTCATTTTTTCTTCAAGACTGGTCAACTTTTTAAATGCAGTTATGAAAAGGTAGATTAGTCTTATTTGTATTGGAAAAGTAAGACTGATTGGCAAAATAGTTGTGTGTCTTAACATGGTGGCTAAGTTAATGCAACTGCCCCCTTGTTGTTTCATTAAGTTTTATATAGTATTTTCTTCACTTCAAAAACTATGTCTAAAAAGGGTAATATTTTATGTATTTGAGGTCTGAGATGTGGGAACGGTGAAGAGAGAGAGAGGGCAAACATTTTGCATTTTCGGTCAGCATTGCTGTCTAATCAGCCAATATTGTCTTAAATAGCCTGCATATAGCACTTCATCGTTTATAACATGGGATTTTGACCAAATACATTCAATATTGATTTTTGTCAAATGTTGTGACAAGATATATATATATATATATATATATATAATTTAATTTATTTTTTTGGTGAAAAATTAGTTTTAGGACATATAAGGTAATAAAAAATATTTTAAAAATACCTTAAAGTAACTACAAATGAGCATGTAAATGAAATATCTTTCAAATAAGATCCGCGCAATGTTCTCACCTTTTTTTCCCCTTACCTGTTTGCATCTCTGAATACTATATTTATAATTAAACATTCAATTAAATGCTGTAAACATTGTGTTGTCCATTGTTAATTTAACTAATGCATTAACCAGCCGATCTCTATGAGAATGTGTTGGCGATATCTTTGTTGATGAATTACCACGATATGGAGCAAAAGACATTTCTAACAAGACTTTTGGAAAGTAATGCCACTCTTTACCACTAGAGAGAGGAGGATTCCACCAATACACCTGTTTTTATATTTCTGCTGCTCCAGCTATTATGTATTAATAAATACCAGCTAGTGGAGTGTTAGATGAGCAAATAAAACAGCAAACAGCCAGGTCTGCAGTACAGATTTTTTTTTTGACTCAATATGTACTCCGTTCACTTTCAAAATAAATAGATACAGTATTCAGAAATGGCTTTTTATTTATAGTGACACACTAATTGCAGGGCAGCAGGCTGCGTCTGTCTAAAGCGTTCAGTGGTGATCAGAGCACTTGGTACTAAACTAGAACGAATTTCAACATGTATTTCAAAATGGCCCTTTGTAAGTCGCAAAGAAATATTTTATCACGTGACTTTTTTTTTTAAATAAGCAAAAAACAAAGGTCTAAAACCACACTGATTTTTTTATAATTCTGTAAAAAAAAATAAAAAGTTATGTAAAATGAATAAGAAATATTAGTAACACTTTAGTATAGCGACCGATTCTCACTATTAACTAGTTGCTTATTAGCATGCCTATTATCAACATTTTGGCTGTTTATTAGTACTTATAATCAGTGTTGGGGTAATATATTACAAGTAACGCGAGTTACGTAATCAGATTACTTTTTTCAAGTAACTAGTAAAGTAACGGATTACTTTTTAATTTACAAGAGAATATCTGAGTTACTTTTTCAAATAAGTAACGCAAGTTACTTTTAAAGTAACTTTCCCCAACACTGCATATAAAGCACATGTTCAGCATGACCATATTCTACATCCCGAATCTTACCCAATGCCTGAACTTAACAACTAACTTACTAACCTTAACTACTAATACTACTAATACCTTAACTATTAATAAGCAGCAAATTAGGAGTTTGAGGCAAAAGTCAAAGTTAATGTATTGTTAATAGCGAGAATTGGACGTTAAAATAAAGTTTGACTGAATTATTTAAGATTCCTGGCTTAATCTTCTGCTAGCTCACTAGTCAAATGTAAGCAAATGAGTGAACTCGATCAGGCTTCCTTGCTCCTCGTGCAACTACAATCATCAGGTTTAGTCCAGGTTGAGTACTGATGTCAAATGCATGCATTTTCTTCCATATTTGTAATAAATCAAAGTCAACAACAGCATGTTCATTAGACTTTTGGGTTACACTTTATTTTAAGGTGTCCTAGTTACAGTGTAATTATGCATTTAAGTACTGAGTAATATTAATGAACTAGGTATACTTAGGGTTAGCATTAGGTTTAGGGTTACTTGCATGTAATTATGCATATAATGTCGGATATTGTTTTTATAATAGTAAGTGCAACGCGTCACAAGGACACCTTAAAATAAAGTGTTACCGACTTTTGGATCCCACTGTATTAGCCTACATTAATAATGAGTCCATGCTTTTTACATGCATTCTAATACATGTCCTATATCACATTTCTGCACGTTGGTATTTTTGTTTGCAAATCTGTGTTGGGTTTTTACCCTGCGCAAAAGTGGACAAATCTAAACCGAACCCTTTCAAAGACTCATTGTTATTTTCAAAAGCATCTATAAAGCCATTCGCCTTTTATTCTGCACATTTTGTGGTTTCTCATTCAGTTTAAATCCACCAATGGGCTTTGAGGATGCGGATATTGGGATGTAAATGAGCGCACCGCGCGTGCTGGCGCAGTGAAAGCGTCCGATTGTTTATTGAGCTCGCAGAGCCACGCGCCCGGCTCGCGGAGCGTCACCCGGCGGGCGGAGTCCCGCACAAGAAGCGTGCGTCTTCAAAGGGGGTGGGGTGTCCGACGCGTGTTGAAAAAGCTGAGAGCTGCCAAAGTTTGTAGCAGATGCGAGGGACCACAACACCACGCGAAGAGCGCAAGAGTCGTGCGTCGCTAGTTTTTTGACAGTGACACTGGATTTGTTGTTCGAAAAGATTTGCCAAAAAACATGGATGCTGCGCAAAGTGCATGCAACGCGTCCGTCAGCCTGCAAGATTGCGCGCAAACCAAGTCGAAGGTGCTGAAGAGACAGCGCTCGCGCTCGCCGGAGCTGTTGCGCTGCAAGCGGAGGCTCGCGTTTAACGGGCTGGGATACAGCATCCCGCAGCAGCAGCCCGTCGCGGTGGCGCGGCGCAACGAACGCGAGAGGAACCGCGTCAAACAGGTGAATATGGGATTCCAGACGCTGCGCCAGCACGTCCCCAACGGCGCGGCCAATAAGAAGATGAGCAAAGTGGAGACGCTCCGCTCCGCGGTGGAGTACATCCGCGCCTTGCAGCAGCTGTTGGACGAGCACGACGCGATTTCTGCCGCGTTCCAGTGCGGCGTTCCGTCACCGACGCTCTCCAACGCGTACTCGGCCGATCCTGAGTCGCCACACTCCTCCTATTCGTCCGATGAAGGGAGCTACGAGCACCTGAGCTCTGAAGACCAAGAGCTGCTGGACTTCACAACGTGGTTTGATCGCTACTGATGAGATTTTACGATCCTCACCCAAACGTTCCTTCACGTGTCTGCTGGAAAACCCAGATTATGGAACGTGGTTGCTGGTTTGTCACTGGTCCAAGATGATCTAGAAACCAGCTACTGTGTTCCAAACAAACCTGGACTCTTGCAAACTTCACAGATGCTGCCATGTTGATTTGACAGGCGGCAGTCTGGGACGCTGTGGCTTAGTGGTTAAGCTGGAAAAGGTTGTAGGACCAAGCTCCAGTGGGGCCGATGAATGTCACAGTACAATTGCGAAACAAGTCAAGACTGCTGGATGAACACATTTCATAAGTGCAATTGTGGGCATGATATAGCAGGTGTGAGCCACGTGCCTGTGTTTGGTGGGACACATCTGCTCCACCCCATTGGTTAGCTGACGAACTCTCTCGGTTGGAGTTTAAAAAAAATAAGGGAGTGATTTATGACAGTAATTATTCATCTGTTTATGGATTCTTCTATATCTTTTAGGGCACCAAAGAAAAATATACTCAGCATAAATCACCTACTAGTTGGGCTATTGTTTAATTTTGAAATATAGTTCATCTTCGCTGACCTTCACGGGGTCTGAAATGATGCGTCATTGTGTTTAATGCCAGGCCGACTTTAGTTTCTAAGAGAAAGAACACTTGAAGTGTGATTTATGTCATGTTATTTAGTGCAAATTGACTGGATATTCAAGTGCACCCCCAGAAAATTAGAAAACATGCTTGGGTTTTTAAAAGAAAATCTTTTCATCCAGATTAAGCATGAATAACCTGGAAAAATACATTTCTCACGAACATAATTTACATAGTTAAATCTAATTAACCAATGATTTGAATGCATGCACAACTTTCAGCAAATATCTATCTATCTATCTATTTATCTGTCTGTCTGTCTGTCTGTCTGTCTGTCTATCTATCTATCTATCTATCTATTTATCTGTCTGTCTGTCTGTCTATCTATCTGTTTTTATTTATCTACTGTATCTATCACTATAGTAATTATGCTCACCAAGGCTGCATTTATTTGATTAAAAACACAGTAAAAAGAGTAATATTATGAAATATTATTACAATTTAAAATAACTGTTTGCTATGTGAATATATGTTCAAATGTAATTTATTCCAGTGATGCAAAGCTGAATTTTCAGCATCATTAATCCTGTGTGGGCAGAGCCTGACCATAAACTAAACTGAGTGTGATAAGAATCCAGCCACTGTTGCTTGTAAAGTGATGAAAGTGGACTTTGTCTTGGCTTGTAGTGGCTTTCCTCAGAAGGTAATCCCACCTGGGTCTGTTTTAATGGCCCTTTGAGCAATGTTTGATTTCAAAGCCTGGAGAAAAAAAAAACGTATTTTTCTTCATATACATTTTTGAATGTTTGAGCATAAAAAATGGCAGGAATAGAAAGACGAAAACTTGCGAAGGTGTGTATAGCAATGGGAGGTTATTCTCTCCATTCCATGAATATGATAATCAAGGACCAAATCCCATGTTTATGTATGAGAACTGTTAGATATACTGGATAAACTTAAACACATAACATTTCTGTGTTCGTTGTAGTATTTAACTTATATTTCTCTGTGTCCCATGTTATAGATGTACACAACCCTGTTACCGCATGATTCCACCTTTTGATCTTCTGATAGTTCTTAAAACTATAATACACTGGAGGTGACATCATTGGGCTCTTTTTACAGCATAGTGAGAAGAAAGCATATAATTTAATTCCATTTTCTGCATTTTTTATGCAAATTGTAGCATTGACTGCTTTTATCAAGATGAACCTTTCAACCCTATTACCCTGTCCAACCTTCAGCTTCTCCAGTTATCCATGCATTGTTAGTTTTTTTAAATGCCAGATGACTTAAAAAAATCTTTAATTTAGGGTAAGTGTAAGGTAAGTATGTATATGTGTGTGCATGTATAGGCAGAACTGGGTAGTGACTGATTACATGTAATCTGGATTCCAAAATTTAAGTACTTGTAATTAGATTAAATTACATACTTTAAATACTTAGATTAAATACTTGGTAATCAGACTACAGTTACTTTTTTATTGATTACATGATTACAAATTGGCAAAAAATGGCAAATTTGTTGTAGTGTAGAACTATTTAACTATGATATTTATCTGTATCTCACATTATGTACGCAACCCTGTTACTCTATGCTTTCAATGATCTAATTCTTCTTCAAAATGTGATACGTAGGAAGTGACATCATTGAACCCTTGCTACAACATGGCAGGAAGAAACGAAAACATTTCATTCTATTTTCTTTCTTTTTTTTTCTTGTGCAAATTGTAGCTTTCACTGCCTTTGTCTGCTTTCAACCCTGTTACTAAAGTAAAAAAAAAAAATATATATATATATTTAATTTGGGTAAGTATTAGCTCATCAATATCTACAAACTAGTATTTGATCGCAAACTAGCTAACTCTTGCTGAGTGAGAACTTACTTTAGGCTAAATTTGCAATCCTGTTACTAGCAACCCTGTTGCCATTGCTGTTGTCTTTTTTTAAAAATGTTTTTCATGTTATACATTTGGTCTGTTTAATTTGGATGTTTATTTAATGTTTACTACTAGTCACACAAATCAGGATTTGAAACTTTATTCAGATGTGTCCCAAATTTTAGTAACAGGGTTGAAAATTCTAGAAAATTAACAACAACAGCAACAAAAAATAATAACATTGTTTTCTAAAGGCACCTCTGTTAAATTAAGTAAATAAATAATATAAAATTAATATGACTCAATTATAATCTTAACTAGATTAAGTTTCACAACTTTCACTTTGGCATTTATCAGTGTTTGTTTTTTTAGTATTTGTTACAATAGCTCCACAAATAGCACATTTTTCTGTCAGAAGCTTTTGTTTTCTTCTCTTTTCTAGCATGTTAACATCAGGGGCTCACAGCAGCGTCTCGCCATTCTGTCCACGCATAAAACTCCTCTGCTTTCTGCAAAAGCCTCAGGATGCCTATAAATCCCAACAAAAACTCACAAGACTTCTGTCTTTAAGCAGGAGGGAGATAAAACTTGCTTTTCACTCAGAAAAAAAGTTTGAAAACGCCAAGCCTAAGACTTTGACAGCGCTAAGCCGTCTAAACTTCAGACGACCTAACCGTGTCTCACAGAGCTGTGGACAGGGGGTTTGCTGTCATTTGCATGGACCATTGTACCGCGCAAGTTTGGCTTCTCTCCTTTTTTCTGATGCAAGTCTTTTGGCCATTTACTTCCACCCTGGCTGGCTGTTTGGAGCAGTGAATGGCCTTCACTCCAGGCCCACACAAAGAAGCCTTTGTGCCACAGCCGCACCATATTCATCATGTAATGCCTGTTAGACAAATCTGATTGGACGCTCCTGTCACTTTGATGTGTGTCCAGCGGTTTGGTATTGGCGAATCTCACTCTCTCACCCACTCTCTCTCAACCTTTCAGGCTAATATAGATGGGAGGTTCGGGTAGGGGAGCCCCTCATTATGTGCCAGAGCAATTTCATAACAATTTCTTAAGTTGCACCAAAAAAAACCCCAGTTGAGATGATTGACGTTACTTTACTCCGGCTCGAACAAAACCCAGATTTGAGCCGAATAACGGATGAATGTGCCGAGCGTGGGCTCAATTCAAACTATTTTAATCCCCCCCCCCACACTTTATTCACCCCTTTCCCCCCTCTTTGTGGCTCTCTCGCTCCTTTCAGCTTTCTATCCAGTTTTTTTCTGCCCAGCATTCCGGATTTTCAGGGTAATTCCACACAGACGGAGCTGCTAATTAAGGTTTATTAAAGCAGGGGGCTGCTAGACTTCTGATAGTGAGCTTATATCTGTCTAATGACTGCTGGAACTGGACCCTCGTTGGGTTTGTTGTTCGCTGGATAAAGGACGAATCAGGGGGTCTGGTTGTCAGTTTTTGCACTGTGTGTTGCTTTCAAGTGGAATTGTTATGCCACAGATTCCAAACTGAGTTTTCAGATGGCCTTCACGCAAAAAGCATAATTGCTGTACACTAATCTAGTGGCAACACTATAGTAATACTACTAGTTTTCTGGAAATTATACCATGGTGGCCCAAGTCAAAAGAAAGTGTACAGATCTATTAATTCATTCAAAAGTACATTTAAAATGCACATTATGCATACAGTGAATACACTGTACATACATGTTTAAATTTTGAATTAAAAACATGGTCAAAATGTCAGGGTGGTACAACTATCTGGATACCATAATTTAAAAAAAGCCTTATTAAGAGAATGGAATTCTTGAAAACTCATTTGGCATGATGTTTTATTGACTTCTTAGAAAAAGTATTATTATTGTTTCTCTTGATGTCTCTTTATGACATGATAAGGTTGTGAAATGTCATGTGGTTGACGTATTGATACTTATCAGATAATAATTTAATCAAATAATACATAGCGATTATTTTAAATGTAAAATATAAACATTTTAGATTATAAATTTAATTATAAATTATATTTTAAAAAATACAAATAGATTAAATGTTCAGTTACACAGACATGTATCAAGCTGATGTATTCAAGCTGTAAGCAAAAGATTGTATTACATTTTACTTGATGGTTATACCATCTGACATATACATTTAAACTTTCATTTAACATGTATACAAATTATAAGTTTTAAATTGTTCTCAAAAGTAAATTTCTGGAAATGTGTTTCAAAGTAAAATTTTTAAAGATTTTTCTTTTTCTATACACTCTTGTATATTATGGTAGCCCATTCACACAATATAAGGAAAGAAATCATGCTTTTGTCATGATTATGACATAAAAAGTTACAATTATGACACAAAGTCAAAATTGTGAGATACTAAGTAATAATTATGACACAAAAAGTTTAAATTGTGACAATGAATTTGGACTTTTAATGTCTTAATTTTGACCTTTTATCTATTTTGATCAAAAAAGTCATAACTATAGCTTTTTAATCTCATAATTATGGCTTAGTGTCTCATTATTTTGACCTTTTATCTCTAATTATGACTTAGTATCTCATAATTTACATTTCATCTCATAACTATGACACAATTTTGACTTTTAAGGTCAACATAATTTGATGGGGGTTTTTTTATCTCATAATTATGGCTTAGTGTCTCAAAATGTTGACCTTTTATCTCTAATTATTGCAAAGAATTTAGACTTAATGTCTTCATTTTGACTTTTTATCTCATAAGTTTGACTCATAATTTAGATATTATGGAACAATTAGTTGTGTTTTCATCTCATAATTATGACACTTTCGACTTTTAATGTCTTTTTAATTTTGTCTTATAATTATGACGTAGTATCTCACATTTTTTTAAATTTAAACAGAATCGTGATTCTTTTTTTATTTTATAATTATGAGATTTAATATAATAAAATCATCTCACTTTTTTTTTACTTTTTATCTTATAATTGACCTATTATCTCTTAATTTGCACTCATAATATGACTTAGTAAATAATGACTTAATATTTTAAAATATCAAAATTTTATGTCATAAATTAGACTTATTCCCCCGGTTTCACAGACAAGACTTAAACCTAGTCCCAGACTAAAATGTGAGTGAAAGAAACTTGCACTGACTGATCTTAAAATCAGTGCCTTTGTTTTGTCTCAAGATGCACACCAGTAATGTTTTAATAAGACACGTTTATAAAAATTACTTAAATGTCCTAATTGAACTATAGCCTAATCCTGGCTTAGTCTAAGCCCTGTCTGTGAAGCCAGGCCTTAGAGTCATAATTATGACTTTTTATGCTAATTCACAAGTCAATCTGCTTATTAGCGTGGCTCTTTACAAAACACTGTTCACCAGTTACATTGACCATCTGTAAAGTGTGTATCTGTGTATAGCCACTGAAATAAATGCGCATTCTCCATTGTGTTTATGCACAGAAGCATATACACATGCTACTTTTAATCATTTATCTGTAAGAATTAAAAAACAATTTTTGAGATCATTTCACATGATAAATTAGGCTATATTCTTAAAATACCATTCCTTCTTACTGATAATACTCCACACTACTCTTTTCCCTTTTCCATTCTTGGCTTTTTGAATAATGTCTCAGCAAATAGGATTAGTGAGCACCATTTTGTGGGACTCTTTTCATTTCATTAGTCTGTGACCCCTCCAGTTAATTATCTTGATCTGGCCAAAGAGCGGGCTTACTTTAACTGCGCTGAGTGACACACTGGCCAGAAACACACACACGCACACATGCACAAACAAACACACACAATAGTTAACACACTGAGGGTGAATGAATGAAAAGGCCAGAAAAGGCAGAGAATGAGAGAGAGAGATTGAGTGTGCCGCTGATCGCTATAAGAACCAGGTTGAATTGATGGGGAATCTTTTTTTGGAAGGATGTGAAATGCCTTAAGCCTTTTGTTGAAATATGCGATTGTTGCAGTTTGATGGAGTGCTCTTATTGAAAAGGCAAAATGGCATTAAGCTGATTTCGGTAGAAAGAAAGAGAAAGGAATTAATGGTACCTTCCTTTAAAAAGGTAGAAAATAGCATTAAGCCACATGTTATACCTGAATATAGGAAGCCCTTTTTTGACTTTCACAATTTTTCTGGTTAAACTGAATTTTCACAAAACTGTCTGCAATTTTATGGTGGACCCATAACAGTTATTTTTGTTGAGGGCTTTAGTTTTAGCTTTAAATTAATTTTGTAATAAAATTTGTTTTAATCTTAGGTTTAGTTTATGCTTAGTTTTAGACTTAATTTTAAATGTTAATAGTTTCATTTTAGTTTTAGATTTAACCTACATCTTAGCATTTGTTTTAGCTTTAGTTTTTAAAGTTAGCTTTAGTTTAAGCCTAGTTTTAGCTTTAATTGTAGATGTATTTTTAACTTTAGCTTTAGCCTAAGTTTTAGCCATTATTTTAGTTTTTTGTTGTAGAATTAGTTTTAGTTAAAGCTTAGTTATCTTAGATTTATCTTTAAACTATAGCTTTAGCTTACGTTTTAGCCTTAGCATTAGAATTACCTTTAGTTTAAGCTGTTTTAGATGTATCTTTAGTTTGACTATAGTTTTAGCTTTGGCTCTAAGTTTTATCCTTTATTTTAGCTTTGGTTTTAGAATTAGCTTTAGTTTTACCTCTAGTATCGGATTTATCTTTGATTTAAATGTAGTTTAAGCTTAAGCCTAAGCTTGACCTTTTAATTTAAATTTAGTTTTAGAGTTCGCTTTAGTTTAAACTTAGTTTTGGCTTGTAGACATATCTTCAGTTTAGCCTTAGTTTTAGCTTTAACTCAAGTTTTAATCTCTTTCTTGTTTTAGTCTTAGATTTAGTTTTAATTTACACATAGTTCATCTTCAATTTTAGCTTTAGGCTTAACCTACATTTTAGCATTTGTTTTAGCTTTAATTGTAGGTGTATTTTTAACTTTAGCTTCAGCCTAATTTTTAGCCATAATTTTAGCTTTTATTGTAGATTTGGTTTTAGAATTAGCTTTAGTTAAAGATTAGATTTAGATTTATTTTTAGTTAAACTAGTTTTAGCTTTAGCTTACATTTTAGCTTTTATTTTAGCTTTGGTTTTAGAATTAGCTAGTTTAAGCTTAGTTTTAGCTTTAGATTCAAATATGTCTTTGGTTTAACTGTAGTTTAAGCTTTAGCTTAAGCTTGACCTTTTTTAACTTTAGTTTTAGAGTTAGCTTTAGTTTAAACTTAGTTTTGGCTTTAGTTGTAATTAACTTCAGTTTAGCTTTAGTTATAGCTTTAACCTAAGTTTTATCATTTCTTTTATCTGAAGTTTTAGATCTATATGTAGTTTAAGTTTTAGATTTAGCTGTAGTTTTAGTTTAGTTATAGTTTTTTTTCTGCCTAAATGTGCCGGAATAATTGTATTTATGATATTAGCAAAAACACAATGTTGTAATTAGCGGGACTCTTAACTCAGTTTATGAACAGATAGGTATGTGCAACAAAAAGATATGATTTTCTCTGAGGTGGTGTGAGAATGAAAAATACAAACTTTGCATCCAAAATTATACAGTAGAAAGTACGTTTCACAGGTGTTGACAAATACTTTCCTGGACAAACTACATCCAACATGATCTTTTCTTAGCATTGGACCAACAACAGGTAAGAAAATAAAGGTACTCCGATTCTGTTAAACAAGTACAATTTAAAGAGTCACATGGCTCACTGATAGCTCCTCAGTTGCCAGTTCCCAAGTCCACTAAAGCCTTTAGGATCTCAGCAGATGTAGTAGGTCATCTAGGTGTTTTTCTCCTGCTATTTTACAAATACTGCTTATTCAGACATACTCATTTGATGAGCTGCTTTTTGCATATACAGTATGCTATATAATATAATTTAAAGGGGTCGTATTATGCTCTTTCACAAAGTCTTGATTTTGTTTTGGGGGTGTACTAGAACATGCTCTCATGCTTGGTGGTTCGAAAAACACATTATTTTCCACAAAATGTACATTTTTCCCCAGTCTGGCACAAACGGCTCAATTAGTTCAATTAGGCCCGCCTTCCGAAAAATGAAATGTGTTGTGATTGGTTAGCTATCCCAATGCGTTGTGATTGGCGAACAGCTTAGACGGTGTTTCAGTACTGCCCCTTGCCAAAGCAGCAAGTTCCATCTGCTCCGGTATAGTTAAGGATGGCGTCAGTATTGCCATATCAATTTGAGCCGGATTCAGACCCAGAGAATTTTGAACAAGAGGATCGAACAGAACCTTTGCGCGCAATTACAAGACATATTAGAGTGGTAACATTACTGTTTTTTTTTTTTTTGGCTAAATCACGTTTTAGATACGATGTCAACAACCGCTTAAACGCACTTCTTCTTCATCGTCGTCTTGTCTGATGCATGCAACCACGACCTCGCCCCTCCCCACCCCCCAACCATTCGAATTTCCGTAGGCGGGAATTATTTTAATGATATTCTAATGGGCCGCTTTGTGACATCACAAAAACCCAGGAAACAATGCTGTAGTCCAAACGAGCCGTTCGTTGTAGTTCTTGAAAAGGGATTATAGCTTTATCATAGCTTTAGTTTTAGCTTTAGTGTTAGTTTTATCTTTAACTTAGCTTTAGCTTTAGGTAAGCTTTAGTGGTAGTTTTAGCTTTACCTTAGCTGTAGTGTTGCTTTTAGTTTTCCATCTGCAGGAAAACAAAGCAATACAAAACAGGAAAAAAAATCTTGTAAATGTTGTAGTCAGTTGAGAAACAATATATTTGACATGTAGGTAAATGTATAACATCTAAAACTTAACTACACTGTAAAAAAAACTGAAAATGTTAATAAAGGTTACTGGTGTATACTTAAATTACCATATTACATATTACAATAAATTACTATTTCAGGCTCAAATTTCACATTACTTGCTGTTTGTAATTATTTGTTCAAATTTGCTAGTAATTTCAATAGTTAGTCATTTTTGCAGCCAATAGTTTTGAAGTAAATTCTATGCCATTTTTTCCGTGTACTAAAACCTGGCAAATTTTTTACTTTCTGTCTGACGTACAATTCAAAAGGTGTCATAATTTGTCACAGCCAAGACTCAGCACTGAACGAACGCCGGTCTAGAGCATCTCACCTGATGGGTTTCTCTCTTTCTCTTCTGCACCTGTCTCTTCAATACTTAGCTATACAAATCTTCTCTTATTTGTTCACTCTGTTGATGTTTGCAGAGAGACGACTTGAGTTTGCTCTCTGCTTCATATGCAATATTGAAAACAAATTCAATCAAATCCAGTCGGTTTGCATACTGTGACCTCCATTGTGGCCAATAAACATTTCGTATGGAAAGAGGAGTGAAAATCTCTTAAAATGATTTGGGTGGAAATACTAAAATGGTCTGTTTTTAGACTTTTTTCCCCCCCTGGAAGCCAGAATAGTCTAGTCTGTCTGGCTATGCATGTAAAGAGAGTCAGCTTTTTGTTCCAACTGTGGCTGAGAGCCAAAGTCTTCAAACATACCCACTCAGCGCCCTCCAACCCTCGCCCCATCCAGCCCAGACCACCTCACTGAAAAAGTGCTTCAACACAGGAGACGGACATCATTTAAAAAGCAGGTGTTTTGAGTTTTAAAGACATTTCCAAATGGACATCCTTTCACCCGTGAGCCGCTGCTGGTTGAAGTAGCCAATCGGCCAATCAGTGCATTGAACTATGGCACAGTAGCTCTGAGAATAATACTGGCCATTCGGATTGATTGTGCCTCATTTGGGTCTGAAGTGTGGCTAAGCCTTCTTTCAGACTACGGTCAGGCCACATAATTGTTAATCAGTGAAAAGTGTTCATTAAATATGACAGTGAGAGGCTACAAAGACAGAATTACGCCTATTAGTACCGCAAGTATTGAAGAAAATGTGCACTCAGCACTTTTTTTCTCATTCAAATGTTACATTAAGTAAAGTAATAACATATTTTCTGTACACCTTGAATATATGTGTACATGATTATTATCACATGATGTACAGATTTTTTTTTTGTTCAAATGTCATGAATTTTTTATTTATTAATATAAGATTTTTGGGGAGTCGTTCCAAACAGCATTTTATAACCTGAAGTAACTAACCTTGCCTGATATTTTAAGAGACTTGCTGACCTAATTTTATGTAATATTAAAACCGTATTTCCTTTCACATTTTATTTATTTGTTTGTTTATTTATTTATTATACTCCACACAACATTTCATAACCTGAATTATATTATATTATATTACATATTATTATTTTTTTAATAAAAAAATAACATTAAAAGATTATAATAATTATTATAATTATATAAATATTATTATGGCCAATTGTATCACCCTGATTGATAACATGCTAATCCTAAAATAGGTCTGGTCAAGTATATATATCTATATATATATATATATATAATGTCTTTCCAATTCAGCCTTGTTTGGAAGAAATGCTCTTCAGCTTCCAATAAAGAGCATCTCACTTGGGTACAAGCTGGAGAAGACCAGGCTTGTACTCAGGTTTAGACAATCAAGTGACTATTTTGTCTGAAATACTGGTGCCAATGTTCAGACCAGTAGGAAGTGGAAGGCAGAGGAATATGTGTTGACAACGCCATTGCCAACCTGAAGCACCAAGAGGTGGTTGGAAAAACTTGCAAAATTGCTTTGGCTCAGGGCCGCTACAGGTGGCGTCATGACTAGATGCTACGGAAGCTGGCAGAATACACAGAAAGAGCCAGGGTGATGGCAGCCGGGAGGCATCAGAGTCTTATAAGTCAGCCTGTCCAATGTGTAACAGCAGGTCAGGTAGTGCAGAAATGCCTTCCTAAGCACAAGACTTCAATCCTCACTAGTGGAAGTGACTGGTCAGTACGAGTAGACCTGGACAGGCGGCTGCAATTCTCCACTTCTATTGCGCAAACCACATTGAGACCGGACCTTGTGGCATGGTCCGAGATGAGCAAACAGGTGGTGCTAGCGGAGCTGAGAGTGCCTTGGGAGGATGCAGTTCAGGAGGCATACGAGCAAAAAAAGTCACGGTATGCAGACCTGGTAGCGGGAGAGCAACAACTTACCCATTGGAGATAGACTGCTATGGCTTTGTGGCCTAGTCGACCACCCTCTTCCTGAGAGACATCTGTTTGAGCTCTGGCGAGGTCAGGAAGGCTGTAAAAGACCTTGCCGAAGAGGCAGGGAAAGGAAGCTTTTGGCTTTGGCTGAGGAGGAATGATAAGAGCTGGGGTGCGGAGAAGCCTCAAGGCATAGGAACCTGATATCTAAATCCAGTCGCACCACCCTGAGATGTTCTGGGACTAAATGATGGAAGCCACGGCTGGTAATTTGGCACTGGCGGAGGTGCGTCAGGCAGCAATGCCCAGCAGGTCTTACCATCCTCCTGAGAGACATCTGTTTGAGCTCTGGCGAGGTCAGGAAGGCTGTAAAAGACCTTGCCGAAGAGGCAGGGAAAGGAAGCTTTTGGCTTTGGCTGAGGAGGAATGATAAGAGCTGGGGTGCAGAGAAGCCTCAAGGCATAGGAACCTGATATCTAAATCCAGTCGCACCCCCCTGAGATGTTCTGGGACTAAAGGGGCGAAACATTGGTGAAGGGTGGCTTCCAGCTGATGGAAGCCACGGCTGGTAATTTGGCACTGGCGGAGGTGCGTCAGGTGGAGGTGCGGAGGCAGCAATGCCCAGCAGGTCTTACCATCAACCTGTTGCTAACTATATATATATTAAGTGCATATTTAGCAGCACTTAACCATGAGCCAAACATTCCTGGAGGCTGGAGGGTTTGATGAGATATTGTGAGTTTTTCTATGTCAACACTGAGACAGGTGTCAAACACATTTCCAGGGGTTTTTGGGTAATAAAAGGTAACCATTTTCCCTCTAGTTTCACTCTCCATTGCTCAATTACTACTGGTCATAGTCCAAAATCTCAGACATCTTTGCTAATCTTAGCCATTAACTTCATTCAGTATCGTGATATACTGTAAACAGCATCATGTTACCACCTGTTTGAATGGGTATAATGATTATTTGGCTAAGCAGTAGATGAGTGTTTTAGCTGATATTACTTTCCATTCAGTTTCCTGTAGGATGGGCGTAGAAACCATTAACTACCATTTTTCTGTTCTTCCTGGATAATCGTTACTCTTCACAGATCCACACCTTCCAATCCTCCGCCTCGGGACGAATTCCACCCGTTTCATTGTGGCTGGAGTTAGAGAAACCTGTCTTCTGTTGTTGCTGTCTGTCTAACAATCAACATTAAAGTGAATTATCTTTTGTAATTCCAGGAACTCTTCCCAGAACATCCAGAATAACAACGTTATTTATAAAGAACATTTCATACACAATGATAATTCAAAGTGTGTTAAAGAAACACTTGACCCAAAAATGTAAATTTGCTGAAAATGTGCTCACCCTCAGCTCATCCAAGATGTAGATGAGTTTGTTTCTTCTTTAGATTTGGAGAAATGTAGCATTATATTACTTGCTCACCAGTGGATCCTCTGCAGTGAATGGGTGCCGTCAGAATGAGAGTCCAAAAAACATCACAATAATCCACACCACTCCAGTCCATCAGCTAATGTCTTGTGAAGTGTAAAGCTGAGAGTTTATAAGAAACAAATCTATGATTAAGACATTTGAAACTTTCAACCAAAATCCGTGTCCGTAAACCATAATTTTGATTCCTCCAGTGAAAAAGTCCATCTCCTATTGTCTCTCACATCAAAATCCACTCACATATTTGTTAAGAGCTGTTTTGGTTTGTGAGCAATGCTTGATCTGTGCTTATTTCTCCTGATTCAGACTCCATGACTTTTCGGATTATGTTATATTATGGATAGAGGACTCTTATTTTGGCCAGAAGCAACAGTTTAACGTTCAAAATGTCTTGATGATTTTGTTTCTTACGAACACGCAGCTTTTCTCATCACATGACATTAATTGATAGACTGGAGTGGTGTGGAGTAGTAAACAAGTAAAACAGTACTTTTTGTCAAAGAACAATTTTGGGTTCCATTGACTCCATCCGCTTGAATGACGTAAAGTATGACGAAAGGAATGCTGTTTCCAACTCGTTTCGCTTGAGAATACTATCTCAACAGCCGTTTATGAGCACTGTTTATTCATATTAAACATTTAAGCTAAATGTTTTCAAACTTACAGTGTACAGTACAGTCTCAATGCTCACAGCGTCCCAAACACAAATAATTTTTATATTTATTTATTTATATTTTTATTTATATTTTTATTGTCTGGCTATCTGGGATTTTGGTATGGAGTTAAAGGCTAGGATTATAATTTTTTGGTAGTATTATATCACATTGTGAGTGTATATTAGCACCGTTTGTTGTTTTCTCGTAGCATCTGATAAAGCGTTTGGACCCGGAAGCGGTGACGCAAACAAGCGGATTGACAAAAAATACTATGGATGTCAATGGGACCCAAAACGGTTTGGTTACCAATATTATTCAAAATATCTTCTTTTATGTTACACAGAAAGACATTCATACAGGCTTGGAGCGACATGAGGGTGAGTAAATGATGACACAATTTTAATTTTTGAGTGAACTATGTCTTTAAATAGGCATATTACATTTTTGAACTAGAGATAGAAAAATGAACGAAGGAAAAACTCAAAATTTACATTTACATTCGCATTTATTCATTTAGCAGACGCCTTTATCCAAAGCGACTTACGATTGTTGAATACATCAAGCTATTCAGCTTAAAGAGGCAAATAGACACAGGAAGTGCTCATAATACCAAGTTTCAAGCAAAACAGGAAGGGGGGCAAAAACCTTTTCACGCCACTGTATATGTGTGTCTAATATTTAACATTTACTATATATATATATATATATATATATATACAGTGGGTACGGAAATTTATAGTATAAAAATTATAAAAACTTTATAAATATAAATATATTTAATATATTAAATAGAATCAATTTAATTCAGGAATATCTGAATTCCCACATTGAGTCTCCTGTTCTCTGTCTGGTATTTCCTGCATGTGTAAGTGTTGGTGAGTTTGGTTCAGTAATCTGATTGAGGTCTGAGGAATGTTAGATTTGTCCTTTGTTCTTCCAGAAGGTCCTCAATCAGATTCCTGAGTGTCAGATCTCAGATATGTTCACAGCGTGAAGCGCTGATCTGGAGACTGTACTCAGTCAAAGCTGTCACAGCAGTTCAATTACAGGAGTTTGTTCTTCTTATTAATGTCACTGTGCTGTAATGAAGTTAGTGTGATCAATCAGATCAGAGTCAGGCCTGAGCTGCTCACTGTAGTCTAAGACTGAGCCATTAGACTTGTACTGAGATTTTAAACAATGTGTTTTATAAGGATTATCATACTTATAGGTCAAAGACACCCTGGAAACCACTGACACCTGTCTGGCAAGTAAATAAATAGGGAAGTAATTACTTTTGCAATTCATATTTTTATATTAAAGAAATGAACAGCAACGACAACAATTGTTTAAGAATTGTTTTTGTTTGTCGTTAATAATAATAACATTATTATTATTATTATTAACTGTTTGTTTGTTTGCATGTTTGTTTATTTTATCATAAAATCATAATTATATTATTATTATTATTATCATCATTATTATTAGTAGTATTTAGTGTTAAATATTATTGTAATGAATAACATTTACAGAAGAACATTTTTTAACATCTCATTGGTTAAGATTAAATAGTTTAATTGAGATATGGCTATACACTTTAAAATTAAGTGTATAAACTTTCAGTTAGTACAGTTATGAAATTAATTTGTATAATCATCTATTGCTAGGATAAAATAAACAAGCATTTCACTTTTAATGGAGGAAAAACGCTACCCTATCTCTCTTTTTTCTGTACTTGCAGATAATATTAATAAAACCAAAGGCCAGTTAAGTGCACTTAAAGAAAGTAGCCTACGTTAATGACTGTTTCTTAAAACACTTAAGTTCACTTTTATAAAGTGCACTTTGTGTAATTTAAAATTAAGTTTCACTTTAAAGTACATTTTAAACTATTGTGTTTAAATTGGTGTGAAACCAAATCCATTGTGTTTTAAAATGTTTTGTCGTGCTTTAAAGAAGTACACTTGTTTTGACACGTTTACATACTAAAGCTCGTGTCAATTAACTGATTACAATATTCAGCATAACATTTAAAGTTAATATTTTAAATGTACTAAAGTGTAGTGTATATCATCACCAAAAAAAAAAAAAAAGAAAGTGTATTTTAATTACCATAAATGCTTGTCAGTACATTCAGCAGTACATGTGAACTTTTTTTTCAGGCAAAGTAATAATGAAATTACTTATAAAGATGTACTAAAGTCCATCTTAAGTAGGTGAAAAGTTCTACTAATTGCATTTAATATAAATTTAAACTATAATGCATCTATAATACATTTAATTGTGCTACATTCAGTTTGCACTTATATTCTTTTTTTATATTTAAGTATATTATTTTTGTAATTATTACTATATCAAAAAATATGCTAAAGTCTACATATACATCTTTTCACAAAAGATATGTAATTTTACTCCATTTATATATATTTGTATTGCATTCTGCATACTTTTATTACATACTTTTTATTTATATATATGCCATTTGTGGTGTACTAATAGGTTTTATCTAGTCTGTGATTGGTTTGAAAAAGTCAAGTCAAGTCAAGTCACCTTTATTTATATAGCGCTTTTAACAATACAGATTGTGACAAAGCAACTGAACAGCATTAATTAGGAAAATAGTGTCAATAATGCAAAATGACAATAGTAAACACTCATTTTTCAGTTAAAGACAGTTCATCATTGAATTCAGTGATGTCAACATCCAGCTCAGTTCAGTTTAAATAATATCTTTGCAATCGTGTCAACGATAACGCTGGAAATGAAGTGTCCCCAACTAAGCAAGCCAGAGGCGACAGCGGCAAGGAACCAAAACTCCATCGGTGACAGAATGGAGAAAAAACCTTGGGAGAAACCAGGCTCAGTCGGGGGGCCAGTTCTCCTCTGACCAGACGAACCAGCAGTACGGAAAAATCAATTTAAGACGTAATAAAACAGACGATGAATAATATTAACAGCAATTATTATATGATGCAATCAAACTTATAGCAAAATGTGGTAGTTCTGTAAGTTGTTTCAGGGTTGGCATCATCTGAGGTCCTCTGAGGGGTTGCATCATCTCTTCTCAGGTGTTCTGGATCCAGACTGAAGCTTGGGTAAATCCTAGTTAACATCCCGTGGCAAAAAACAGGTAAAAAAAACAGGTAGCCCCGCCCTAAACTCACATGATTGGTTAAGCACATTAAATTACATTTGTCTCAGCAAATTAAACTGGGATAGGAACATATATATATATATATATATATATATATATATATATACTCACCGGCCACTTTATTAGGTACACCTGTTCAATTGCTTGCTAATCAGCCAATCACATGGCAGCAACTCAATGCATTTAGGCATCTAGATGTGGTGAAGACGGCTTGCTGAAGTTCAAACCTAAATTTATATATTTCACATAAATATATATTTATGTCTGTAAGCATACACTGAGTTTCGCGTGCAAGTTCACAGAGACCGAGACGGCAGGAAGCGCACCCTGTGTACTTTCATTATTTTACAAAAGCGCAATGTTTTGTTGTTATAGTGAGTGCACAAAAATAAACGTAGAGTCTTTACAGATTCGAAAGATGTATTACTCTTATCTGTATGACCAAAAATGACAGAGTATTTTAAGAGCAAGTGTGCTCACCGGCGCCTCCATCTGTCAGCGCGCTACTGTTCAGCTTCCAAACTCCGCACAAACACTTGAACAGCACACATTTCTCTAGGTTAACATTAGATTGAGCAGCCATGTAAAGTTGCTAACACTTATATATTTCAGATGATGAGCCATAGGTCGATGAATGATAGGCAAGCCTTTGGATCCTGCCCGATGTACTGTACTAGCCTACCACATAGAGCAGCCGTTAACGTGACTGATTGACTTTGCCAATGTGGATTTTTATTTTTTTATTTTTTTCCTGCGACTAATAAAATTTTGGTCGACCAAGCCTCTTGTGGTCGACTAAACGGTTAGTGGACTATTAGGGGGAGCCCTAATATATATATATATATATATTTATATATATATTTAAACACACAAAAAAAATTAACTTTACCTTTAAATGTATGGCGGTGGAAGCATTGACTTTATTTTTTGCTATCAGTACAATCACCTCAAAGGTCATTGAACAAATATATTTGCATATTCCTATGTGGATCATGCAAATGCATATAACAACAATCAGCAAATCCTTTTGTATGCTAATATTGACTGACTTTTCTCTCTTGCGTGGAGTTTCTGGCTTTATGTTCACACAAACCCGGTTATCCAAACTTTAGACACATGCGTAAAATGACAAATAGCTAAATTAATTCCAGACCTGCAGATAAAATCAAACAGCATGTTTGTTTCTTGCCGTATTCAATTACCCGGGGTTTAGTTTATTTAGGTTTTCATAATTGAAATCACATTCTTGGACGCTCTCGAGCAAAGCAAATTATGCTAATGACTTGACTGCATTGAATGTGGATCGTGGCCCAGAATTCATTAGGAAACCATATTGTGTGTGTGTGTCTGTGTTTGTGAAAGAGAGATTGCACTGATGCTGGATGCTTGTGTGTGTGTGTGTGTGTGTGTGTGTGTGTGTGTGTGTGTGTCTGAAAGGCACCATCTGCTTGCTGTGACAGTAATGAAGTGAGGGAAATTGCGGGACAATGACTGAGTCTCTCTGAGTGAAGCGGTGGGCGACTCAGCCATATTTCTCCTGCTCTGCTGAGGATGGCTTCACTCTGTCTCTCTGTGCTGGCATCTCTTAAGCACAGCCAGCTACAGGTAATACACACACACACACACGCTGTATATGGGGACATACCATAGACTTCTATTGTTTTATATAAACTAACTATAATTGCTTTATAAATTATATTTACTTCTAAAATCAATGATTTCATTAATTTATAATTCATATAATTTATATAATAATTCACATAATGAATAAATTAATTATTTTTGTATTTATTTATATATAACAAAAACCTTACTGCTAAAAGTACATTTTTTAAAATAATAATAAAAAGTGTGTACTTCACAAATCCTGTTTACAATCATTTATAACAATTAAAAATTAAATATAAATAATTTAATGAATAAACTGAATAGTAAAATGAAAAATTATTTAAAAATGTATATATATTAATATATAAATGTAATATAATTAAAAACTAAATTTAAAATATTTGATAATATAACATAAACGGGAAAGTATGTAGTCTCTTAATGCAATTTTCAATAATTAGTTAATTATTAGATAATAAAAAATTTATAAATTAGTTTTGTTTTAATTTGTATATTTATATCCAAAGCCCATCACTAAAAGGGTTTGCATTGTAAATAATAATTTAAAAAAAATTTACTTTACAAATCCTATTTACAAATACAAAAAATTTAAATATGCATCAATACTAATAATACAAATATAATATAATATAATATAATATATCATGTGTATGTAAAAGGGAAAGCATCTCTCAATAAATATAAAGGTCATTAAAACTGCATGTGCCATTACATTCTTTTCAGAAAATGTAAACAGCACTTGCTTCCGGTCCCTCCTTTAATATCTTGATCTTTTGAAACAGTTTATCTTCCACTATAGGAGAAAACTGTGAGTCTGATCATTTAGGAAAATTACAAAACATCTCTCCTCAACAAGCTTCACGATTTGTGGCTTCATTCCTTAAATCTTATGACAGAAAAATCAGGTCATGTAATGTCAACTGCACATTTGCATTTCTCATTCAGAACTGGAGTGAAGCATGATGCCAAACACCAGCAAACTCAACGCTCAGGAGATCATTTCTGACAAGAGAGCTGCTGAGTGACACCTGCGGTGTTACTGTAACAACCTGGCCCGAAGCAAAACAAACAGCCACACTGGCTCTTTAATGTCAATATAATAACAGCCCATAAGAGCCAAATCCACAGTAAACAATTTACAAAGATATCTCACCTGCTTCATGTGTAATGTGATTCTGTTAGTTCACGAAAAAAGGGGAACAATGGCTTTTGGCCATAGTTAGACAGGATGAGCAGTTTGCGTCAGTCAGCAGTTCAGTTAAATGATGGAGACATTTGCAAATATTATTCATAAATATGCAAAGTGTCTGAGTCTCAGTTATTTTCATATGTAGAGGGTTGTTCATAAGGTTTTGTTTGTTTTTATCTATCCGTCCATCTATCTATATATATGCATGCATATGTATATTTGTGTGTGTATATATATGTATGTCTGTGTTGTCACGGTGTGTGGAGGCAGGCAGGATGACGAGGACGAAAAGGATTCGAATAATTATATTTATTGTAGACACAACCAGGCAGATTCAGGTAGGACAGACAGACAGACAGACAGACGCACGCACGCGCGCGCATGCACACACACACACACACACACACACACACACACACACACAAACAAACACACACTCGGGGACACACACAAAATAACCTGGATCGCGGCGGGAAATGGCTCTCCGTCATCGGTGGGCTCAGGCTTATGCTCCGTACCGTGGGGAGATGGTGGGCTGGGCTCAGGGTCCTGAGTGGGGCTGGGACTTGCAGGACACCAGCACCCACTCGACGAAGGTGGTGATGCTCTCTCGAGGACCATCCCCAGACAACTGCGCTCGTGTGGTGACGTTAAGTCCAACTCTATAGAAGGTACAGAGGCAGTTGTCCGGGTAGTGCGTGAGGTGGGCCAGGGACAGAAAGTCGTTTGTGTGGTCCTCAAGAGAGCGTTCCCCCTGCTCCAGCAGGAGGATTTCGAAGGCGGGGTAATCCATAGAAAAACAAAAATAAACACTGGCAAAAACAAACGAGGGGAAAGACGCCGCTATACTTTACTTTTTGGGTCGGTTTTTTGGGTTGAATTTAACCCAGCATTTTTTAGAGTGTAATATTAAGCATTATTCCACAAAAATATTAACACAAACTGCTTTCAACATTGATAATAAATAAATAAATAAATTAGACATGTTTCTTTAGCAGTAAGTCATATTAGAATGATGCTGAAAATTCAGCTTTGATCACAGGAATAAATTACATTTGACAATATATTCACATAGAAAACAGTTATTTAAAATTGTAATAATATTTATTAATATTAGCGTTTTTACTGTATTTTTGATCAAATGAATGCATTCTAAAAATTTGTAAAAACGTTAAAATGTTCAAAAACATTAAACACACACACACACACACAGATAGATAGATAGATAGATAGATAGATAGATAGATAGATAGATAGATAGATAGATAGATAGTATAAGTATAATGCTATACTTTAGTATAATATACTTTAGCAAAACCAATTAATAAAATATATATATAATCTCATTTACCCACAAGTCTATCCAAAGCTGTGACTGGACTCTTTAATGATTGTTTAACGTTAACTCAGAGTTAACTTGCTCTTAATCTCCACGTTTCTGTACACAAGCATGGGTCAGTCGGCTGTAAGAGACAACGCTTGACAACCTCATGCCTCCAGATCGCTCAGCTGCCGTGGCGTTTGTTCATGCCACCGTCCTCGCGCAGACAGCCACGCTACCCTCCCGGAGAAAGCTCGTTTGCATTTCCCCTCTGCTTATTAGCTCTCCGCGCCTCCAAAGAGGCCTTTTCTCTGGGAGATTTGAGGCAGCGTCGCTCTCTTATGAGCTGAAGGATAAGGCTACTGTCATGCAAATGATGAGTCCTGCTACTAATAGGGTCTTTACACCAAAGATTTGAATTCCCTTTTTTCAGTAAATGGGTGCAAGTAGAAGTTTTCTCTTATTTTCAATGGCCGAACAGGATAAATACATCAGTCTTTTGCGCCGAGGGAGAGGTTTGAAGGTGGCGGGGCTTGCGTACTGTAGAGTGCAAATCTGGACTCTTTTGAGTTTGTTTAGGGGGGCATCGGCGTTTTGTGACAAAGACACAATGAGCGTATTCATTCAAGGCTTTTTTAACAAGAGAAACAACGTAGATGTCTAATATGATACAAGAAACAGCTTGTATAGGTTCCTGGTCTAATACGTGCAGAATATAAAGAGCAAAATGAGGTTTTAAGGGAGATAAACTCACTCTTGAATAGTGTGGTGGTACCATGGTACAGCAGTTAATGTTACGATATTTACATGACATATTACAGAAATTATATACTTTAAAAGAATATACTTAAGTGTGAACTGAATGTAATGTTTTCAGATGTTTAACTGCAATTAAATGAAATTGTATTATAATTTAAATTGATGTTCAATGCAGTTAGTTGAACTTAAAAGTGCTTTTTTGACTCATAATGCATCTTTATATGTAATTTCATAATGACTTCTATTGTATTTGAAATATGGTTAAAGTGTTACTGCTGAATGTACTGACAAGCATCTACACTCTAAAAAATGCTGGGTTAAATATAACCCAGCGCTGGGTTAAAAAGGGAAAAACCCAGCTATTGGGTTGTTTTGACCCAGCGGTTGGGTTGTTTTGACCCAGAGGTTGGGTTGTTTTGACCCAGCGGTTGGGTTGTTTTGAACCCAACCGCTGGGTCAAAACAACCCAACTGCTGGGTCAAAACAACCCAACCTCTGGGTCAAAACAACCCAACCTCTCGGTCAAAGCAACCCAACCGCTGGGTCAAAACGACCCAACCTCTGGGTCAAAACAACCCAACCGCTGGGTCAAAGCAACCCAACCGCTGGGTCAAAACCACCCAACCTCTGGGTCAAAACAACCCAACCGCTGGGTCAAAGCAACCCAACCGCTGGGTCAAAACCACCCAACCTCTGGGTCAAAACAACCCAACCGCTGGGTCAAAGCAACCCAACCGCTGGGTCAAAACCACCCAACCTCTGGGTCAAAACAACCCAACCGCTGGGTCAAAGCAACCCAACCGCTGGGTCAAAACCACCCAACCTCTGGGTCAAAACAACCCAACCGCTGGGTCAAAGCAACCCAACCGCTGGGTCAAAACCACCCAACCTCTGGGTCAAAACAACCCAACCGCTGGGTCAAAGCAACCCAACCGCTGGGTCAAAACCACCCAACCTCTGGGTCAAAACAACCCAACCGCTGGGTCAAAGCAACCCAACCGCTGGGTCAAAACCACCCAACCTCTGGGTCAAAACAACCCAACCGCTGGGTCAAAGCAACCCAACCGCTGGGTCAAAACCACCCAACCTCTGGGTCAAAACAACCCAACCGCTGGGTCAAAGCAACCCAACCGCTGGGTCAAAACCACCCAACCTCTGGGTCAAAACAACCCAACCGCTGGGTCAAAGCAACCCAACCGCTGGGTCAAAACCACCCAACCTCTGGGTCAAAACAACCCAACCGCTGGGTCAAAGCAACCCAACCGCTGGGTCAAAACCACCCAACCTCTGGGTCAAAACAACCCAACCGCTGGGTCAAAGCAACCCAACCGCTGGGTCAAAACCACCCAACCTCTGGGTCAAAACAACCCAACCGCTGGGTCAAAGCAACCCAACCGCTGGGTCAAAACAACCCAACCGCTGGGTCAAAACAACCCAACCTCTGGGTCAAAACAACCCAATAGCTGGGTTTGTCCCTTTTTAACTCAGCGCTGGGTTATATTTAACCCAAGCATTTTTTAGAGTGTATGATAAACTAAATTATACCTTTAATGTCATTTCTGTTGAAACTTGTATGTCATGTATTTAAATATACATGTACAACGTAATTTAGTACATTTAACTTATATAAACTTTAAATAGAATACCAGACTGCAGTTCAAATTATAATCCAGTACTATATAATTATAATTTTGTTAAAGCATAACAAAAGATTATTGAAACATAATGATTTAAAATGTACTTAAGAGTAAAAATTTTAAGCATAATTTAACATTATTACTTTTAAAAAGTGTCTTTACAAACATCAACATAAAAGTGAACTTGAAAATGTTTTTTTTAATATACTTTTAATATGTGAACTACACTACAAATGCACATTTAGTACTATTAAACTCACTTACTACTTACTATTAGACTCACTAACTAAAATTATGGTAACTTGGTTCTCTGCCCAAACACTATTAAATAGTATAGATTTTGTTTTTGTTATTTGTTTAAAAAAAAGACCAATTGTTTCACTAGATAAGACCCTTATTCCTGGGATCTTGTAGAGCCCCTTGAAGCTACATTGAAACTGTCATTTGGACATTCAACCGTTGATCACATAGAAATCCACTATATGGAAGAAAATCCTGGAGGAAATGTTTTCCTCAAAAAACTTAATTTCTTTGCAGCTGAAGAAAGAAAGACATGGAGATCTTGGATGACATGGGGGTGAGGAAATTATGAGGAAATTTTATTCTGGAGTGAACTGATCCTTTAAAGGCCATTGTGGCTGATGTAGGTGACTTTTTTTCTTCAGTTGAACAGTAAAGAAGATTTTTAGCTGAAACCACAGTCCTTGGTGATTCATATAATGCAAGTCAACGACTACTATCACTTTGCGAGTCAAAAAAGCATATCAGGAAACAGAATTAATACCTGTGGCTTCTGACGATATATTGAGGTCTTATGAAGCGAAACGATCAGTCTGTGCAAGAAACTGAGGTTACACTTTATTTCGATAGTCCACTTTAGACATTCTATTAACTATAAGTAACTACATGTCAACTACATGTCAACTAATTCTCATTAATTTGCAACTAGATGTCTACTAACTCTCAGAGTAGACTGTTAGGGTAGGTTTAGGGTTAGTAGAATAAGTTGACAAAGAAAGTGTTAGAAGATATTAAGCAGACAGTCTATTAATACTCTACTAACTGCTAGTTGACATGTAGTTGCAAAGTTACTTACTGTTAATAGAATGTCTAAAATGGACTATCGAAATAAAATGTTATCGAAATGGAACATTATTTACAACGTTATTACATGTAATTCAGAGCCTCAATCAAATGGGAAAATCTGAGTGTTTTCCGTGAACTGGTTCTTTCGGGCAGTAAATTTCAATCAGCTGGCTCAGTTCACGTTATGTAATGAAGTGCAATGATGTAACGTAGACGCAATTATATGATTAAATCACCCAATAATGATGTGAAACATAGATGTTTTACATGCCTAAAGCATATAAAGTGAATAAACTTGTGTTCATCAGTTCACCTTTTTACAGAAACAAAGAGAAACCATAAAAATGCTCATTTCGCCCCTTCATTCAAGTGCTCGGTTCACGCATGCTCATATCAGCGATTCTTCGGTCCGAGTTGATATATGCACCGATATTTTGGCTCATTTTGAGTCAGAGTGACTGTCAGGAGTCTGAAAGTTTCAGTAGTTTCAGACCCTTCAGTCTGATTTTGTGTTCCTTGATATGCTTTTTGACTCACAAAGTGATGGTATCTGTTGACTTGCATTATATGAATCTCCAAGGAGCACGGTTTCAGCTAAAAATCATCTTTACTATCCTACTGAAGAAAAAAAAAGTCGCCTACATCTTGGATGGCCTGAGGGTGAGTAAATTAACAGCAAGTCAGTTGCATAAGTTTTGAGTGAACCATTCCTTTATGTCCAGAAGAAAATCAGCTTCTAATCACAGGTCGAAAGCTGTAGTTTTAACCACACAAGTTTGCCATGCTGTTTGCGAATGAACTATGGATTCATGACACACCAAATTGCTGAACTATGTTGGTAACGACAGAACTTGCGACCAACGAAATGTACACAGAGTCACAGTGTTTGCATTTTGAGCCCGGTCTCATGAAAATGCGTATAAATAGTACGCCAAATAAAAACGAAAACTCGTGGTATTGATACGCAAAAATTGACTTTGGCGTGCATATGATACGCATGTGTTTGGCGTGCATATAATACGCAGTTTTCGCGTACATATGATACGCATCTACCCCACAACCCTAAACCTACCCATCGCGTAGCATATACATGCCAAAGTCCATTTTTGCGTATCAATCGCACAAGTTTTAATTTTTATTTGGCATACTATTTATACGCACTTTCATGAGATCGGGTTGGCATTTTTGTGGGAATTAAAACCTAGCATTGTAGCTAACATCTTGTGTAGTAAGAATAACTGGGCCAACAAAACATTTGCAGGCTTCAGTAATTAGCGCGGTTCTCCTCACTGGAGTCTGCTAACGTGGTTGTGGCGGGCAGGTTGGCTCATGCCTCATGTGAAGCGTTACAGATGGGGGTTTCTGGGTGGAGAAGATTCCTGGGGTTCTGCTTTCATGACTGCAGGTAACTCTGTTTTGCTTAAATTCCTCTGTGCAGTCTCGCTGGAGGGAGGAATCTAGTTAACGATAAATAATTCTGATTAAAGGGCTTTACTGAACTTGTTATAATGTAAAGCAATATTATTACATAAAGAGCAAGTCATAACAAGCAAGCGTATCGATTCTTGGATGATGCTGGTTAGTTGTTTGTGAGCTGTGTTTAAGCGTGACTAATGTAAAGAATAGTTCACTGCTCTTCTAACCGAATGACAGCCTTTCTGAAGTGCAGCGTAGCTGTCCCGTCTTTCCTTTAGGTAGGAATTTGCTCCCTCTGTTCCTACTAAGGATTCCTGGATGATGGATTCTGACAGCTTTGTCAAGCAAAAGAAAGCTCTCGGCTAACCTGACTAGCTGCTTCACTTGCCGACCAAGGTGACAAAACAGTTAGCAAGGCCTGGCTAACAGGGGAAATGGAAGAAAAGGATTTGAAAAAAATATAAAATACTGCAAGGCATTTAACTTCGAGACATAACTCGTCCCATTTTTCAAGGCAACACACACACACATACACATTATTAACATATAAATTATTATATCATCAAATATTGTCAATTTACACGTATTACAAATGTAATGTATTAATTCAACTTTTTTTTCCTCTAAGAAATCATACTAAAACTTTATACCAAACTACTAAAAATGTTTTAATGAGGTTTTAATTATTTTTTTTACTTCACGGCACCCGAAAATAAATAAATCAGAAATAATCAGAAATTAAACTCATCATAGACGATCGCCAACCTAGAAGATCATTACACATTAAGTCATTATGTGTATGACTTGCATTTTTAATGTATCCAGACAAAAAAAATAAAAATGAAAAATAAATCTAATGAATGTGCACGTGCAGTGTTCTTCAAATTTTTAAATTATATATATTTTTTAAATTATACCTGCAGATAATATAGTAATAATGAATTAAAAGGCCATTTAGGTGCACTTAACCCTCATGTACTGTTCAAAAACAGGTGACTTCCTGTATCGTCCGGGTCAAATTGACCCGTATTGGATTCAGTGTAATTCCACAAAAATTATGATATGGGAAAAAAAACATAAAATCAAGTACAATCAATTAACTTTTAATATCAAGAATTTTCACACATTACAAAGAATGAATATCTGAATTTATGATTTATAAAAAAAATGTTAACCACTATTTTTGTCTGCCCCTCCCCCACACATGTGGGATGTTTGCGATTACACATTTTTTAACGATAATATCTTAGTCTATACCTAAAGTAATCTTGACAAACTATATATCACGGGAAAGGTTTTACACTCTAGTTTTCATATTTGGTGACTGTTTTTCAAAGAAATGACAGAGCAGTAGATAAATAGCGATAGATTCTCCATTTGTGATGTGGTGCCAAACACACTCTTATTCTATACTTATGTTTTTATGTGTTTTAGAGATTGAATTCAAATCAAATATTAAAGTTGCTGCCCAAACTATTTCTGAATAGGATGTCTACTTCATAAATATTTTGAAAATTATGGAAATACAATAAATGGAAATCAAGAGTCCCTGTATATCATCTAGTGGAAAAGTTTGGCACTGCATCCACAAAATCTTACTTAAAGAAAGACTTAAAGTTTTTAAAAGTGCACTTTGTAATAATGTAACAAATTTTTCCTATATAGTACATTTTAAATTGTTTTAATAATCTGAGTTAGTGTTGACTAACATACTAAAGTACATGTAAAGTGCTTTATAATCAGTGTTGGGGTAATATATTACAAGTAACGCGAGTTACGTAATCAGATTACTTTTTTCAAGTAACTAGTAAAGTAACGCATTACTTTTTAATTTACAAGCGAATATCTGAGTTACTTTTTCAAATTTGTAACGCAAGTTACTTTTCTTTTCAATTTATTGACTGACAGCTCTCCTGTCCCCATGTTGAGAGAAATCAGAAGATGTTACTGTAGTTCTAAAATAAATATGAATATGCATTAATTCATCTCACTCACAAAAGATTCAGTATTCCTCAAAATGAATAAAAATAATGCAACTCAGAATATGACGCAAACCTGCAATAAATTTGGCAGGTCTTCCAGCCAGTTATATCAAATCTCTATAACTAATCCAGAATGCAGCTACAAGATTAGTCTTTAACGAGCCTGAAAAAAGCACAGGTCACCTCTTCTCATCAGTTTGCACTGGCTACCAATAGCTGCTTGCATAAAATTCAAAGCATTGATGTTTGCCTACAAAACCACCACTGGCTATGCACGCCTTTACCTAAATTCACTACTTAAGACTTAAGTGCCTTCCAAGCTTCCAAAGTGCCTTCCAAGCTCTCTTCCATACAATTAATGTGAATGAGCACTAAGGATGTCAAGCTCCAAAAATGACCGAAAAGCAGCATAAAAGTATCACAGTAGTGGTCTGTACAAGTTCTCACTTCTGTCACTGGTTCTCACTTCTTCCCCAATTAACACTGATGTAAAAACTGACATGAATGAGAACTGAGAGCAATGTCGAATAACAGCGAATAACAATTTAACTGTCAGGTCTGTTTGTCACGTAATTCTTTAGAAGACTTGGAATACAGCCAAACCAGGCTCATTTGGAAAAATGCACAAACGATAACATTCTCTACAAAATGCAAATGTGAGATGAAAGCACATTTGCTGAATCAACTACTGTATGCCATGCCAAGTCTTTGGAATCTTTTATCTTAAAATTATATTTTTTCTTTATTTTTATCTAAGATTATCTTTTATCGAGACTTTTATCGTGCCCGAGCGCTCTGCTTCACAAATGCTGCTATACCGGGTGTGCTAACGAGCAAGTTTACTACTTCAGAAAAGCCATATATGTGAAGCTGGTTATGTGATGCAAATGTGAAAATGTATTAGTTTACAAATCATGCACTATGGTAAAAGTTTTTTGAGGTTATAACATAGAATTGGGCAATAGGGGTGAGGAGGGGAAAAAAACGATTCTCAACGATTCTACCGTTTTGAATCCATTCACAGATATCAAAAAAAGGAGATTTTCTAAATGTTTGTTAATAGCATGATGTCGGAACAGAGAAGGTGGCAGTCAACTGTGAGAGCAGTACAGTACCTGGACAGTTTAAAGAATGCACAGGGCAGGATTGCAACAAGGATAAGCTTACATTATACCAACTTTTCTTATAATGATATCTTACCCAATAGAAAATAGCCTTAAATCATGTATAGTTACCGACACGCGTTAAGCTTTTCTTGCCAACTCCTATGTGCAGGTACTTTTTACACACGAGAAGCATGTTCACAATGGACACGCAACTGGTTGCTGAGGTGATGAACAATACCTGCTTATAAAAGTGAATGGACATATTCTGTATCTGAGGCCAAACCACCAAATATTGAGAATGCACAAATGTTGATTTCTCCAGAATCAGTTTATTCATTTCAACTTCCTGGCCAGCCTGCCATAGCAACATCTGTTAGTGTGCGTTTTGGGCGTGGTCATTTGTTTGCCAGCCAATGGCAGATGAGGGGAGTGTTCAAGAAACATGTTAGGAAACAGTCATTCTCTTGTTGGGTACACACTTCACTTCTGATACTGAAAATATTCTCTCTTTTTTCAACTCTTCATAAATTGCGTCCAGGACACACTGGAAAATGATTTAATATGAATATGCACAGGTGGAGAGCGCTCATGAGAACGCTCTTGTAGAGTTGTCGCGTTTGGGCTACTTTTGTGCACCACTGCTCATAACATTCAACCCTCTGGCCATCCTCTGGCAGACAGATAGTTGGGTGGAGACGGAGCTGTAAAAGTGTGCGAGTGTTTAAAATTGCACTGTCCATTAAAGAGAATGGTTTTTAATAGGTGTCTATTATACTGAATGAATTACTGGGGGCAAATACCTCAGAAAAAAATGTGCATTTTTTTTCAGGGATGCACAGGATGACCTTTGTGAAAATCAGCCCTAGGCCAGTATCTGTCATGAGGTGTAATGTATTTCAACTTTTGAATGATTTCTCAGCTTGACTGTGCTGCTTTTAATGACTATGTTTAGATTGTGTGTTTGCTGTGAGTTTAGAGCTAATTGTAGAGGAAATCAATCGCAAGACAAATGTATAGTTGGCGTGCAAATCTTCTCAAAATGTTGATGCCCTTTCCATGAATATGGCATATTTTGGTATTCCATTGTTGTTCAAAGCATTAGGGGTGCACAAGTCCTATGTTTTTCCTTTTTCTGACAAAAAATAACAATGCACTTGCTCATCAATGGATCCTCTGCAGTGAATGGGTGCCGTCAGAATGAGAGTCCAAACAGTCTGCAAATCTTCTCAAAATGTTGATGCCCTTTCCATGAATATGGCATATTTTGGTATTCCATTATTGTTCAAAGCATTAGGGGTGCACAAGTCCTATGTTTTTCCCTTTTCTGACAAAAAATAACAATGCACTTGCTCATCAATGGATCCTCTGCAGTGAATGGGTGCCGTCAGAATGAGAGTCCAAACAGTTGATAAAAACATCACAATAATCCACAAGTAATCCACACCACTTCAGTCCATCAATTAACATCTTGTGAAGTGAAAAGCTGTGTGTTTGTAACTTATGTTTGCAAACTAATTATGGGCTAATCTTTCTCGTCTGTAAAGATTAGACCAGCTCATCATATTTTACAGTGCTTTTGTTGAACTTTTGGCACCAATTTTCACATCAGACAGCACTGGCACACAAATATGTGAGAGAAATGAGCTGCATAGTTTACTCATAATTTACAGTCAAGCTACTCTTATGAAAGTAGTTAGCAAACACTAAATGTAACTATGCATAGTCATATTTTTTTAGCATAAAAATGTGAATTTTTGAATAAATCAACATGGGAGACAGTATTTAGCTATTTTTTTAATCCTTAATAAGAAGACGAAAAAGATTAAAGGAATCAATCACATAAGAGAGAGACACCTGTTTAGGATGACTTGATTCACTTAAATCACTTGATTCACTTTTCCAGACAGTTTAGGATGAATTGAGTCGCTGGAATAAATTAGACCCTCCAGACCTTTAAAATGAACTGATTCACTAGAATGAATGAGATTTTCCAGACTGTTTAAAATGAACTGATTCACTAGAATGAATGAGATTTTCCAGACTGTTTAAAATGAACTGATTCACTAGAATGAATGGGCCTTTCAGACAGTTTAGGATGAACTAATTCTCTAGAAAGAATGAGACTTTCCCAACCATTCAGGATGCACTGATTCACTAGAATGAATCAGACTTTCCTGTCCGTTTATAATGACCTGATTCACAAGAATGAATGGGCCTTTCAGACCATTTAGGGTGAATTGACTCACTAGGATATATATGAGAATCAGAGGACCGTTTAGTTCAAATGAATGAGACTTTCCTGACTGTTTAAAATGAACTGATTCACAAGACTGGATGGGACTTTCCAGACCATTAGGGATGAACCGATTCACTAGAATGAATCAGACTTTCCCAACCATTTAAGATGAACTGATTTGTTGGAATGAATGAGACTTTCCTGACAGTTCAGGACAAACTGATTCACTAGAATGTATAAGACTTTCCAGATTGTTTCAAATGAACTGATTCACAAGAATGAATGGGCCTTTAAGACAGTTTAGGATGAACTGATTCACTAGAATATATGCGAGAATCAGAGGACTGTTTAGTTAGAATGAATGCAACTTTCCTGACAGTTTAGGACAAACTGATTCGCCAGAATGAATCAGACTTTCCCAATCATTTAAGATGAAATGATTTGTCAGAATGTATGAGACTTTCCTGACACTTCAGGATGAATTGATTCACTAGAATAAATTAGACTTTTCTGACCGTTTAAATCTAACTGATTCACAAGAATGAATGGGCCTTTCAGATCGTTTAGAATGAACTGATTCATTACAATATATACAAGCATCAGAGGACTGTTTAGGATGAACCAAGTCACTAGAATGTTTTGGAAAGAGAGTGAGAGGACCAATCAATGACCAATCAGCCTTTCCAGTGTTATATTAGAGAATTATTTAGGACAAACAGATTCACTTGAATGAATCAGAATGTTCTATGCTATACATGAGAGGCAGTGGTTTTGAGATATAAACAAAGCTTTCTATGTAATATCATATAGTTAGGATCAATTAGTTGTTATTTTCTTCTCTTCCATTTTTTTCCAGCTGATGAATGATAAAAATGTTGACAACCTATCAGAATCCACCTGACTTAAAGAGCTATTTAAAGCAACAGTGCATACTTATAATAAACAGTACGTTATTTTCCATTGGCTTGTATGTTAAAATATTTAGTCATCTTGGTATTTAGCATTCATGGTGTGAACAAGCCTTCAGGCTTCTTTGTTTTGTTTTGTTATATTGCTTTTTTGTTCTTTGCAGGATAAGAGTGCATCCGCCAAGCACAGAAACTTACCCACAATCCCCGAACTTCTTCAATATGCACAGAACAATTTGTTTTGCATCATGTCACAGGAGGAACACATTGTGCATGTCAGCGAGCGCTTTGTCGGCGATGGGCGTCTGAGAGCAGTCAAAGCCAGAGAAGGTCACGCAGTCAGCAGGGGATGGAGCTGATCGTTGCTCCTCCCCTTGGCTGTGGGTGGATGGATGATGGTCCTGATGTGGAATGGTGGACAGATGGGCTTGGCAGAAAAGACAACTGACCTCTTTCCACTCCCCCTCTTGCCCTGAGCTGTGCCTGGGAAGAACGGATCTAAAGTTTTCCTCCATTAAATGTCGATTATGGGAGACAGACTGCACGGATGGCAGCTTGTAACAAATGCTCCCTTGAACTCTGAAGGTCAAGCTCAAGAGAGGAAAAAACAAAGCCATTGCAAATACTAGACAAGATGTAGGTATTGAGAAAAGCAGTGTTGGCACAAAAAATTCTACGACATAAGAAGTGTCGGTTATAATTGGTGGAGTGTAAGATACAAACGAGAACAGTTTATATTAAAACAAGTATTGTAGGTACACTACCTGTAAAAAGTGTGAAATAATGAAGAGTTTTTAATGTTATTTGAAGGTCTCCCTCTGAAGGTCAAGCTCAAGAGAGGAAAAAACAAAGCCATTGCAAATACTAGACAAGATGTAGGTATTGAGAAAAGCAGTGTTGGCACAAAAAAATTCTACGACATAAGAAGTGTCGGTTATAATTGGTGGAGTGTAAGATACAAACGAGAACAGTTTATATTAAAAAAAGTATTGTAGGTACACTACCTGTAAAAAGTGTGAAATAATGAAGAGTTTTTAATGTTATTTGAAGGTCTCATATGTTCATATTATTTGATCAAAAATACAGTAAAAATAGTAATATTATTACAATTTAAAAGACTTTTATATATGAATATATTTTAAAATGCAATTTATTCCTGTGAGAGTCTTCAGTGTCACATGATGCTTCAAAAATCATTCTAATATTCTGATTTGCTGCTCAAGAAACATTTCTGATTATTATTATTATTGTTGAAAACAGTTGTGCTGCTTTATATTTTTTAAAGACTTTTTAAAGAAATGCATACTTTTATTCAGAAAGAATGCATTAATTTGATCAAAAGTGACAGAAAAGAAATTTATGTTACAAAAAAATTCTACTTTCAATAAATGCTGTTCTTTCAAATTTTCTATTCATCAAAAAATTCTGGAAAAAATGTATCACTGTTTCTACAAAAATATTAAGCAGCAAAAACAGATCTCAACACTGATAATAATAAGAAATATTATTCATAACTGAGAACCAATCATAATTGATAAAAACTGAGCAATAAATCAGCATATTAAAATGATTTCTGAAGGATCATGTGACACTTAAGACTGATGACTGAAGGGTAATGGTGCTGAAAATTCAGCTTTGCATCACAGGATTAAGCTATATTTTAAAACTTATTAAAATAGTATTTTGGTTAAATAAGTGCAGAAGAGACTTCTTCCAAAAACATTAAAATATATAAATAATAATAATAATAATTTCAAACTTTTGACCAGTAGAGAACTATATTCCAACGTACATTCTCTAAAGTTTACAGAGTGACAATTACATTTAAACAGATTCAATTTAGAAGTGAAGCCACAATTATTCCATGTGTGAATGGAGAACAGGAGCGACTCTAGAATGTGTGATGATTGACAATGATATCTAATGTGAATATTTTGGAAATATGGATGCAAGCAGTTTAGCTGTTTGAATTTATATACATTTGACTTTGAGACCTTGAGAAGACTTCTGATCTTCTGAAAAGTTCATACTAATATCAAACATAACGGAGACCTCTATTACATCTCTTGAGCTATCAAAGAGCAGCCTCTATACAAGTAATGTTAGTGACCAGAGATGTATTAATATCTAGCAGTTGTAAGTAAACCTGTTGTTTTGTTCATATGTGTGAGAGATGAGCGCGCGCACGCGCTTGTGTGTGTGTGTGTGTGTGTGAGCATGTATAACACAGGCTTGTTTTATTGTGTGTGGATTGGCTGTGTTGGTTCTGGACTCAACAGATGGTCCAGACACATAAAGGAATCACCTTCTGGTGTGTCTCTACTGATGCTTATGGAATATTAACATTCCCTGAGCCAGTTTCCACACTCATCTGTTGGGAAATGCAACAGGAAAGAGTGGGATGGCCAATTAATATATGCTTTTTCTTCAAGAATGCCTTTGTAAAAAAAATTGTAGTGTGCTCGAATATTGAATATGCATTGAAAGTATTTGAAAGTTTAAAAAATCTAAACTTTTTTAAAAAGAGAACTTTGTAATAATGTCAAATTATTATTATTATTAGTTATGCTTTAAAGAAGTACACTTTTGATATGTTGACTTTAAAAACACTTGATTATAATTGTAACTGTAGTGTTTTATTCAATATTGTCATATTACGTAAGTAAATCCAGATACATTTCCAGATACAGTGTCATTTCTACGACATTCTGCGATAAAATGACATTTTTGCTCAATTATTTGACTTGTTCAGGTTATTTATAAGTAGCATTTTATGTGTTCTACTGTCAATATGCACAAAATTAATAATATTTTTTACACCTTCTCCATACTATGACACGATTATAGCTTGTTTGTCATGATCAGATCTATGCAGGATTTCTACCTGAGGCTTTCTGTGCTAGTTGTGCTAATATTACCCACAAATCCTTGTACGATAGAAAAGAAGTTTGTGACAGTTCACTTTTGACATTTCAGTGGAACAACAATTAAAACAAATGCAAGTCTGAAGCGGTTTCTTTAAGTGTGAACCTTTAAGTAAGCCATTTCTTATGTATGGTAACACATTTAGCTAGATGCTAAATGCAAATGCTAGCAGTATGCAGCAAAGGAGTCTGTGGTTTCACTAACTAATTTTATGACATTGTGGTATGTTCCAACACTGCCAGTAATCGCACATCTATCTTCTCTCCAATTCAGACAAGATCTCAGTAACGGCTAAAACTCTGCTCAGATTTGCCAAGACGCTCAAATCTGCCAGCAAAAATCTGAAATTTCAATTATAGTAGAAACTTCTAGACAAGACTGATTCTTAAATTTATCAAGTGAGATGTCCGATGTCTTGTGAGCTCTGAAAGAACAACCTCCAAGCAATAACAGCTTCCTCTGGGCTATTGTTGTATGGATGTTATAAGCAGCCGTAAGTTTTAAAATATTTCCCGCTCACCCATCTGTTGGCTACATATGGCCTAGAGATGTGTGTGTGTTTGTGTGTGTGTGTGTAGGTGCATTATTTAAACTCCAGAAATCAAGTTCAGCATGTAGACAAGCATTCAGCCCATCCGCCCATGCCTGTTGGCCCCCGGCCCCTGGAAGAGACCTTCGCAGGGCCGGCCGTCTCATGCACCTCTGCCAAGAGATTGAGAGAGCGTGCAGTCTAGATGGTACCCAGCCAGGCATGGCCCCCGAGGGCCCTCCCCGCGGAGCCCTTTGGGTTAAATCAATTGTTTGGCCCCATTGATCGCTGACTGGCCATATTGTGGCTCTGTGGGATGTCACACGCACAAAAGCAGCAGGCCGCATTGTCTCACACTCCAAATGAAGAAGTTCGCTGGAAAGCTAAAAAAAATCAGAGCTTCAGGATGTCAGAGGTCGGCCTGAGTATGTGTGTGTGTGTTTCTGGTCTAACTATATTTTTGAGGACATAATTACTGAAAAATGTCTCCAAAAGTATTTTTTAAGCATGCCCTCATGGCACATATTCATAAAGAGACTAAGCAAGGTCTTTATTCACAGCAAAAAATATCTGGATTAGCCATATTCAAAGCTGTTGTTGAGTGACTAGTAGTTGTTAACAACCTGTAATTGGACTAATGATTTACAGAATTTGGTGGATGAAATGTTCAGTCGAATTATTATTATTATTAGTCAATGTATGTTTATTTATTAAACTATAATATTGCTGTTTAGTCATTTTATAAGGTTAACTGTAAGAAGTTACAATTTGATTGTTACAATGTAATTACATAAATATGTAACGAGTAATATAAATTCACTAACTGTACTATAGGGCTAAGTTTAGGGTTAGTATTTGGTCTAGGGTTTATTACTTGTAAATTTGCTTATTTTACTGTTATTACTGTAGCAAGTACATGTGTATGTAATGACGTCACGTTAAAATAAAGTGTTACCTTTTATAAAAGCAAAGAACTGAATCTCATGTGTTAAAGATATTTTAATTTAAATAGGGTTTGGTTTAGGGTTAGTTTCTTGTAATTATGGAAAATCTACTGTTATTACTCTAGTAAGTACATGTAACGTGTGTAACAGTGTCACCTTAAAATAAAATGTTACCTTTTATAAATGAAAAGTACTCAAGGCCATTTGTTACACTGACTTTACCAAAAAGTTAAGAGTTTGGTTTAGGATTAGATACTTGTTATTATGCATAATTGGTTGATTTATTAAATTACTTATTACTGAAGTAAATGCATGTAATGTGTAACTATGTTACCTTAAAATAAAGTGTAGCCTTTTAGAAAAGCAAGACACTCAAGGCCATGTGTTACAGTGATTTTACCAAAGACTCAGAATTTGGTTTAGAGTTACCCTGTTGAAAAAAACTGCATATGCTGGTTAGGTATGTTTTGATGCTGGGATGCTGGTTTAAGCTGGTCCTTTGCTGGTTTATGCTGGTCCTTTGCTGGTTTAAGCTGGTCCTTTGCTGGTTTGTGCTGGTCCTTTGCTGGTTTAAAATGGTCCTTTGCTGGTTTGTGCTGGTCCTTTGCTGGTTTAAGCTGGTCCTTTGCTGGTTTGTGCTGGTCCTTTGCTGGTTTAAGCTGGTCCTTTGCTGGTTTATGCTGGTCCTTTGCTGGTTTA
>NW_015506022.1:174900-185387 GCF_001515645.1 Sinocyclocheilus grahami
GCTGGTCCTTTGCTGGTTTAAACTGGTCCTTTGCTGGTTTAAGCTGGTCCTTAATTACTCAGTTATTATTTAGGAGCACTTGTTCTATTGGAGTGAGGCAAGAGGAAAATCCAGGGACGGTATGTTTCTGCACAAAACTCTTTATTTGTAAATACCTGAAAAAGTTATTTTGGGGTAACTTAAATTTATCCTCGCTGTTTTTCTAGACTTTCTTGTTTCTTCTTACTTTCATATGCAATAATAATGCCCCGAGAATAGACTTTACAAGTTTCCCACAATGTTAGAAAGTTACGTTTTAAAAGTAATGCATTACACTGTTTTGTTACTCTATAAAAAGTAACTAATTGCATTACTTTTATAGAGAAACACAATATTGTAATGCATTACTTTTAAAAGTAACTTTCCCCAACCCTGCTTACAAACTACTAAAAGGGACTGATTTGCTAAACATACCTGCTCTTAATACATTTTTAATGGAATAAACAATAAAAATACAATGTTAAATTGGCCCTTTAGGTTAAATGAGCCTTTACATTAAGCTAATAAGAAGCTAAACGCTAAATAAGGAATTATGTACAGTCAGCCACAGAGTCTGAGAGGTATATTTTCCATATTTTTATGGGGTTTTTTTAAACATTGATGTTAATTCAGAATGTGTTCTAAAATTTTGACAGATCACAGGGATCCTGTCCTTTTACTACTTCATAAGCATTCCCAAAGGATGCTAATATGGAGTAGATGTGAAGAAAGTGCAATAAAATAATAAACTTTTCTCATACACAGCAGCATAACCTACAAACAAAGAGTTAAAACTCATATTTTCTCAGCTATCACCACTCCAAACTACCTTGAGTTCACCTCACACTGGAATTTTCCAAACACACACACAAACACACACGCACGCACACAGCCTTGCAAAACACAGTCTGATTAATCTTTTTGCCCTTAAATATCCATGCAATGAGTCTTTTATGATTTATGTTATTACTCTTTGAAAAGAAACCGATGAAACTGTAGTTGGCGAATATCCAGGATAATAAAAAAAAACTTTGCTGAAGGGGTTCAGGTGGGATATATGGAGCTAATGATATATCTTTAGATCAGTTCATGTTTCGGAGTCTTTGACTAGCCTAACCTAGGGTTGAAGGAATTATGTTCATTTTCAAGTACAATATCATGGATATAAAGGAAGAAACTCTTCAGTTTGACATAAATAGCAACTGAAAGCTCATTTGATCTAAAATGAGGCCGCAAGAGCCCTTAGGTTACATGTTTGGTTTGACATGTATGTACAGTATATTTCACATTCCTGGCCATTCCTTGTTATTTATGTTTTTATTGTTATTGTTCCTTATTAATGCTGTAAACCTACAATAGTTGTTTAACAGTGCAAATTACACTTCACATTCTCTGAAGAACACAATCAGGGCTCTTTTGGTGGAGTTGCTCGACGGTTGCCAGGGTGTTCAGGATGGTTGCTAGGTAGTTATTCAAGTCAGAAGAGCCCACTTTCAATATTAGATGGTGCAAATTTTGAAAGGAGAAATACTGAAATAGCGTTTTCTTTAAAAAGTATATATATATATTTCAATCATGACAACTCTCTGAACATTTTAGCATGGTGATAGATATGACAGTGTTAATGCATTTGGTCTTGGCGGAACAGATCTGCTACGCTGCTGCTGTTGGTTATTGCTGTAGTTGTAGATTATTGCTGCTGCTGCAAGCAAGTACAGGAACTTGCTACTGCCAATGCATATGGCGATACGGTGCCATGAGTATTTAAGACATACTGCTGCTGCACAAATAGCATATAAAATAACCCCTAGCAGAGCTATACAGGTGGAGCTGGGGAAGGTGTAGGGTTTCAGAGAACTCTGAAAGCGCGCTGCAGGAAACTCTAGTGAATGCTAGCCAGCCATATAAATGCAAGGCAGTAAGCTCATTGGCTGCATATGCAGCATGAACCAATCAGCTTGTGCCAAGTCGTTTAACTCTCTGAATATCAGCAGTTACATTAACACCCCGTCAGAATGCGCCATCTAGAGTTTCATGACTGAACTATATATTTATACTTTTTAAAGAAAACGCTATTTCAGAATTTCTCCTTCAAAATTTCACAAGTATTAAGTTTCTGTCATTATCTGTGAAATTTACTAGCAATTTCTCAGAAAAAAAAAGTTTTCAAATCATCCCTACATCACATTTTTTCCCAGTGTATTTGAATTACTCGTATGGCAAAATAAAAAATAAAAATACTGTTAATATATTGTAACTAACATAGCTGAAAAATATTGTTTAAAGCTTTACATAACAGTATTATTATAATTATTACATGTATATTTTTATTGTAAATATTCATCTAGGGAAGTAAATAGGAAAAATGTTTAGTCAATACGTTTTTTTTTGTTCGTATATATTATAATAAGCCACATAATAATTTAAAAGTTTGGGTACAGTACCATATGATTGTATCATTTCATATTGTTTAAAGCGTTACATAACAGTATCACTATAATGATTACATATGTATTTTATTTATTTTGATTTTAAAATACACAGCTAGGGAAGTACATAGATAAATTATGTATAGCCAATATGTTTTTTTAACTAGTTTTATTGGGGCTTTTGTATATTACAAAAGACATATACTTTAAATAATTAGAATATTTAAAATAAATTTGCACTTTCAGTACAGTATACCACATGATTGTAACAAAAAGATTTTGTTACAACAACTGCAACCTCTTTCATATAAAAAAAAATAGACAAGTAGTGACAAATCTTAAACATTTCCCTAGGCAAGGCCCTCTGTATTTGGTCTTGTATCTTTTATAAATGACTGATCGTTTCTGCGCTTGTTTATGTGTAAGATCTCGGAGGCCGTGAAAGTCAGACCTTGACCTCCGTGTCTTTGCACAGACGAGCCCAGCTAATGCCTCACATCACAATACACGGCACAAAAAGAGAGTCTATCCCAAAAAGAGTAAGACTTGTCAAACAAAGTGCTGCATTATCATCAGCCTAAACTCTCCAACACATATGCATAATACCGCCGCCCGTCTCTGTAAAGCCAAATTCCCTTATCTTGCCCTTTCAGTAGCGCAAAGCAGAAAAGAGGTGCTTGTGCTTTTTGTGTGTGTTTGTGCGCCCCAGTGTTATTCCAGCGAGGGTTTTTTGTGGATTGCTTGACACCCCTTCTTTCACCCCACGCCAATCCTCCAGTTTTCCACCCACCATTGTCCTCTCCATCTTTTATTCCCTAACCTGATTCGTCATGTATGTTTTTATAGGTTTGGGGGAGGATGTTTGGCATTTGAACAACGTTTGTTGTGTCCGACTGGCCATCCACACGAATCTACAACAAACATCCAGGGTGCCATAATCGAATTACTCTCCTTGCTGTTGCTTAATTTCCTCCAAACCAGTTTTCAGTGAGCTTGGAGGAATAATGGTGACCTGTAACGGGTCTCGGGGTGACCGGATAATGTCACTGCTCTAATTAACTAATGATCAGTTGGCTCGTGGCTCTTGGCTCATCTATCACCCCGGCGCTGCTCCGCGGAAGATTCCTGCAAACCCTCAGCTTTTCTTCCTGCTTTCATTTAATCTAATAAACAAAAAGTGTGAGAACTTCTAAGACCTCCAACCATGCAAAATCACACAGGCTTGGTCTTAAGAGGTCGTCATTAAAGCACAATGTTTTGTGTTGGAGGTTTCGAGGTGGTCAACTAGATTCTTCGATTTTGTGAAAAAAAATAATGTTGCCTGCATGTTACAGCATGTTTCTATGTGATTTCAAGGATGTATAGAAAAAGAAGTGTGCTTAATTATACTGAATGTGCACTTCTGTGTACTTTACATCTTAAAAGTATATAAAAATGTACTTGTAGATAATATTAATGAAATAAAGGCAACTTAAGTGTACTTAGAAATGTAATTTCTGTCGTCATTTACTCGCCCTCCACTTGTTCCAAACCTGTATGAGTTTCTTTGTTGAACACAAAAGAATTGGTAATGGCAGCCATTGACTTCAATAGTATGGACAAAAAAATACAATGGAAGTCAATGGCTACCGTCAGCTGATTGGTTATTTATTGCAAAACTCACCACTGCTTAGCTAAGTTTGCTTTAAGCTTTAAGTGGGTTACAGCATGTTTCTATGTGATTTCAAGGATGTATAGAAAAAGAAGTGTGCTTAATTATACTGAATGTGCACTTCTGTGTACTTTACATCTTAAAAGTATATAAAAATGTACTTGTAGATAATATTAATGAAATAAAGGCAACTTAAGTGTACTTAGAAATGTAATTTCTGTCGTCATTTACTCGCCCTCCACTTGTTCCAAACCTGTATGAGTTTCTTTGTTGAACACAAAAGAATTGGTAATGGCAGCCATTGACTTCAATAGTATGGACAAAAAAATACAATGGAAGTCAATGGCTACCGTCAGCTGATTGGTTATTAACATTCTTCAAAATATCTTCTTTTTTGGTGAACTATCCTGTTAAATAGAGTTAATTTCATGATTGTTGCTTAACACACTTAAGTACAGTTTCATTAAAGTGTACTTTGTAATAGAGTAAAATTAAAACTTTACTACAAAAACGAGTGCGAATAATTGTTTTACTAATCTTTTCTGCGCTTTGAAGAAGTACACTTATTAATGTGCTGACTAACATATTAAAGCACATATAAAGTACTTGATATTCATTTGAACTGTAGTGTGTTATTTGATATTACGTTTATATTTCAATTTAATATATTTTAAAAGACTAAATTGCAACTTTATTAGAAATGTGTAAATACATGGCATATACAAGTTTCAATAGAAATTACATATTTTATATGTATATTATAGTTCACCATAAATGATTGTCAGTACATTCAACAGTGTAGTTTAACCATATTTCAAAGACCATATAAGTAGTTATAACATATTATATTAGGATGTACTTTAGTCCTACTTAATCAGCTCAAAAAAGCACTGTTAAATAACGAAATACCTATGTGTCACTAAGGAGAAAGTGGGAGATTATTTTATAGTCTAGTCTTTGTTTCCCCATCATTTTGCTCTAGCACTGTCTGTCAGCAAGCTGTCAACATATTACGTTTTACTTGGTCTCTTAGTTTGTCCTGCCAAGTTCAATCAAAATCATATTTCTTTTCATCATTTTATTATAAATACTTTTACATGCATACATTTAACGTGATAATTTTGTAAGTCATTCCATTATAGTTGCCCAAATGCATTGTTGCCAGCAGTAGTGTATATAAAATGCATGTTAAAAAGCTTGATTCTCAGCCTGAATTGGTTCAAATGAGGTTAAGACTACTGTGCAGAAGCTGGTTGTCGTTGTACCACCTGAGGGCTCAGCATGTCTCTAATTAACAAACCTGTGAGGGCTTGTAGAGTTATCGAGCATCGTAGGGCTGAGAGAATAAGACTGGATCTGCCCTGACGCCAAACACACGAGAAAAAGTGCATGTCAGAGAGTAAACAAGAGCTATGATGAGTATGTGTGTCTCATTCTCTGAGAGCCAGGATGTGATGTCCAGAGGAACATTGCTCAGAGGTTCTCTTTGAAGGCTCACTTTCTAGTGGTCTTAGTTTTGTTTTAGGGATCTACTTTGTCGCCATCATTCTTCCTAAAATTCTTTGGGAGAAACAACAATAGAGACCAATTGGACAGTTGTTCCAGCAAAATGGTATCTTGAACACCAATCTGAGCTCAGTTTGAGACATTGTTGTGATCTCTTCAACGTCTCTTGATCGGATATGTGAAATTATTAGATTTTTTTATTAATGGTTATGATGTGATTTCTCAGAGAGAAATAGCATGGCTCAGAAGCTGCACTTTTATAGCTCGGGAGAATTAATGGTGGTCTCAGGTCAAGTATCAACTTGGTCTCAGATGTTTCTCCAAACATTCCCTGGGATACAGTAAAAATAAAACCAAATGGGATGAATTTAATGAGAAATCTCTGTGTTCTTCTTGAGATATTTGATTTTTGCTTTTGTATCTTGAGCAAAAAATCTGAGTTCAGTTTGAGAACTGGTTGTGATCTCTTTTGGAGATGCTCGAGATCTGGAAACTCCTTATATTCAGGATTTTTTACCCAAGCAAAGTCTCTGAAAACCTGACACCTTGTAATTCTGGAGACTCCAGGAAAGTTGCAGTTGATGTGGTTTGGAATTGGTAAAATGTGCTTGGGAAAAAAATATCATCAGAATATCAACGTGCCTAATAATTATGCAAGCATTGTATAGACACTAACTGGGAAAAGTTCCTTTTGAGGCTTTTTGTGTTTGTGTCTTGAGAGAAAACCTGATAACAGTTTGAGACAGTAGCTGCATTTCCATTACAGATTTGTGCAAAACTTTTGCGATATTTAAGAAAAATGATTAAAAGAAACCTAATGTGAAATGATGGTGTTTCCATTAACCAGTGTTATGCAATTAAAACATATTTTTTTCCCGCTTGCAATAAGTCATGGCGACAGATGTTGGTAGGTTTACGTATCTCGCAGCCATCGCACTAGCCATTATTTTTAATCAAGGAGACGTAGGTGTATCTTTAGCGAAGTAGCGCAGAGAGTCGCTTCTGGGACACTTCTGAAATGTGCTGGTATAAACACAAGCATGGACTAGAGTGGCCATGTCAGCGCCGTAATCCAGTGTAAATAAGGGGTTATCCAAGCATCAATGGCAAGACAAATCCCTTACACTTGACAGCGGCCACATATGATGTCATTCTTGGAGGTTTTCGTACATTAAAGAAAGATCATGTGACTTTTACGTATTCCAGGTGACCTGTAAATGTTTCCATTGCAGTTTTGCGATATATTCCTTTTTTGAATTGCCTTAAAAATAACTTTTTTTATATATATATTGGAGTCTTTGCGCCCATTGGGTGTATTTTCAATTCGCAGTTTCAATGTGTGCAGCGCGAAGGGTAACACAGCTACTGTTGAGATCTGAAAATTCAGTGCAAGTATTTTTCTCAGGAAAGCAAACTGGAGAAGCAGAAGAAAATTCTTCTACTTCTACCTCAAGGAATGTAGTAATTAATGAGCTTCACAATGCATCACGGGATGCCACAACACATCAGCGTACGGATCTGTTTTGTGCCTTGCCATAACAAGCCCTTTAAAATGAGCACCCATTCGGTTGCGTCTCATGCTGGCGGTTGGGCAGCAAGTGCAGTGATTTTTAACGAGCGAGGGGCTTCTTCGCCGTGAGTGCTGGATTGTGCCTGACTAATTTGTGTGTGGAGGGATGTGCTCAGGATCTTTGTGTCTGAGGCGGAGGACAAGGTCGACCTCACGGGGCTCTGCTAGGGGCTGGGACAAAAGCCACGGCAGCATAATCCACCCTGGGACAAAGTGTGTGATTAACATGAGAAAGCGGCTCGGTTTGGCACCGCTGCCTTGGGCGGAGAGGGAGAGGAGAGGTGGTCTACCAGCGTTTGCGGCGAGAGACATTGGAGGCACAGATTAATGCACCGATGCGCAAACAAAAAGGCCTTGGAGGTGGTTCTGTTGATCTAAGATGTTCTCGGATGGTTGTCAGAGAAATCGTCCTTCTTGGTGTCCGAACAGAAAGTGGATGGATGCGGTTTGGTGAGAGACTGGGATTTAAGACAAATCCCCAGTCCTGCTGTGATGACTAAACTGGCCCATTGGGCGGCCGCTGTCCTAAGCCCCCAGCATGTAGATTTGGGCCTTTTCACAAACTTTCTTGGTCCTGCAAATTAAGAGGATGAGCCGATCTCCGCTATGTAAACCCCCTCCACCTCCTGGGTCCCTGGTTTAGAGAGTCACAAGTAGCATTTGTTTTGTCTGGGAAGAAATATCCTCTCAGTAAATCTCTTATCCTCTCGGTCTTGTCCGAGAGCGTTTGATATGTTGAAGCACCCTATCAGATGGCCTAGCAGATGCTGCCATTTCAGTGTCTTCAGTAGCTCTTTTCTCCCAGTATTGTCCTAATTCGCATACATAAGTTTACACAAATCACAGTCAGTGCATTTCAGAAGGAAAAGTTCATGCAAAATTTACAGAAATGAAATTTTTGGTGGAAATTTTCTTTTAATATATATTCTTTAAGCTATCAAATGCCAGTACTCAAGGGGGTGGTAGAGTTCAAATGCCTTTCAAAATTCATTATTCAGATAAGTAACTATGGAAGCTTTTTTACACCATAAAATAAACATTTTAAAAAGGTAATTGCGACTCGTCTCACAATTCTGACTTTTTTCTCAGAATTCTGCATGCGTGTTCCCAGTGTTGGGGGTAATGCATTACAAGTAACACGAGTTACATAATCAGATTACTTTTTTAAAGTAACTAGTAAAGTAACGCATTACTTTTTCATTTAGAAGAAAATATCTGAGTTACTTTTTCAAATAAGTAACTCCAGTTACTTTGTTTCCATGTATTGACTGACAGCTCTGATGTTGCCATGTTTAGAGAAATCAGGAGTAAGTGCAGAGCGTTGTGTGTGAACATGATCTTACTGTAGTTCTAGACTAAATATGAACATGTGTTTACTCATCTCACCTGCACAAAAATAGATGCAGTATTCTTCAAAATGAATAAAAACAGTCAAATGCAAACTCAGAATATTATACAAACCTGCAATAATTAAATGTTAAATAAGACAAATATAATTTATGTATTTAATCCCATTTTATTAACCAATGTCTTTGCTACTGACCTTCGATGATCCAATTCAACCATACTAATAATCAAAAATTACTTTAGTTATTGATTTTAGCTATTGCTGAATAGTGTTGAACTTTCTTCTCCTGCGTCATATTCTTCATGCGATTTGTTTGAGCTGTGCCCTCTTCTGTACAGACGTGAATTTACATTTCCTTCAGCCTGAGGCATATTAATTTCATTTTTCTTATGAACATTTTTCACTTTTATGTTTGTAAAAGAAGAACTTTTTTATATTAAAAACAAACAAGCAAGCCCTGCCCAGATTTAAAAAGTAACTCAAAAGTAACGTAACGCCAGCTCTGATGTTGCCATGTTTAGAGAAATCAGGAGTAAGTGCAGAGCGTTGTGTGTGAACATGATCTTACTGTAGTTCTAGACTAAATATGAACATGTGTTTACTCATCTCACCTGCACAAAAACAGACGCAGTATTCTTCAAAATGAATAAAAACAGTCAAATGCAAACTCAGAATATTATACAAACCTGCAATAATTAAATGTTAAATAAGACAAATATAATTTATGTATTTAATCCCATTTTATTAACCAATGTCTTTGCTACTGACCTTCGATGATCCAATTCAACCATACTAATAATCAAAAATTACTTTAGTTATTGATTTTAGCTATTGCTGAATAGTGTTGAACTTTCTTCTCCTGCGTCATATTCTTCATGCGATTTGTTTGCGCTGCGCCCTCTTCTGTACAGACGTGAATTTACATTTCCTTCAGCCTGAGGCATATTAATTTCATTTTTCTTATGAACATTTTTCACTTTTATGTTTGTAAAAGAATAACTTTTTTATATTAAAAACAAGCAAGCCCTGCCCAGATTTACAAAGTAACTCAAAAGTAACGTAACGCATTACTTTCTATAAAACGTAATTAGTTACTTTTTTAGGGAGTAACTCAATATTGTAATGCATTACTTTTAAAAGTAACTTTCCCCAACACTGTGTGTTCCAGGTCAAGTGTCACTAGAATTGTGAGATGTAAACTCTGAATTATGAGGAAAAAACTCAAATGTGAAAAAGCAAGATTTGCGATATGTAAACTTGGAATCCTGTGGAAAAAAGTCAGAATTGTGAAATGAAATCTTGAAATTCCAAGAAAAAAGTCAGAATTACGAGATGTCAACTCAGAATTGTGAGAAAAAAAGTAAGAATTGTGAAATGTAAACTCAGAATTCTGAGAAAAAATTATTGTGTGATGTAAACATAAAAATTCTGAGGCAAAAGTCAGAATTGTGAAATGTAAACTCGGAATTATGTGAAATCTTGAAATTCCAAGAAAAAAAGTCAGAATTACGAGATGTCAACTCAGAATTGTGAGAAAAAAAGTCCGAATTGTGAAATGAAATCTTGAAATTCCAAGAAAAAAAGTCAGAATTACGAGATGTCAACTCAGAATTGTGAGAAAAAAAGTTAGAATTCTCTCTCGTAATTCCGATTTTTTTTTGCTCTCAAAATTGTGAGTTTATGTCTTGCAATTCTGACTTTTCTGTGGAAAAAAGTCAGAATTGTGAAATGAAATCTTGAAATTCCAAGAAAAAAGTCAGAATTACGAGATGTCAACTCAGAATTGTGAGAAAAAAAGTAAGAATTGTGAAATGTAAACTCAGAATTCTGAGAAAAAATTATTGTGTGATGTAAACATAAAAATTCTGAGGCAAAAGTCAGAATTGTGAAATGTAAACTCGGAATTATGAGGAAAAAAAAGTCAAAATTGCAAAATTTAAATTTGGAATTCTGGGGGGGGGGGGG
>NW_015506022.1:186663-208137 GCF_001515645.1 Sinocyclocheilus grahami
AAAAAAATAAACATATTTTTAAGATAGGGTAGGGGGGGGGGGGGGAATCTGAATTGCGAGATGTAAACTCAGAATTCTGGGGAAAAGTCAGAATTGCGAGATGTAAACTAAGAATTTCAAGAAAAAAATTCTGAATTGTGAAATAGGCTATATTCTTGAAATTCCAAGAAAACGTCAGAATTACGAGATGTCAACTCAGAATTGTGAGGAAGAAAAGTAAGAATTGTGAAATGTAAACTCGGAAATCCGGGGTTTTTTTTGGAAAAGTGCTTTTGAGTGTTTATTAAGTAAATATGCAGTGTTTTATACCACTACATATGTCTGGATATGAAAGGCTCCTTTTATCACATACTGCTTGTGTTTACATGAGCATTTAGCTGAATTCTGTCTAGCATTAGCATCCAGATAAATAACACCAGGTTCATACATAGAATAACAGTTATAGGCCTCACATTCTTTCTTCAACTGACAATGCTGAAAGCAATCGCAAGCTACTCCTTTTCCATGAGGCAATGCTAGCAATATTAGCCAACAAAGTTTGAAAATCTGACTCACGTACTATAATTTCAGATGCACTAATATGTAGATAGCACGCAAATTGGGACAGTCTCTGTGTTTGTAATGCGTCAGTAATATGCAAATAATGGCCAAATTGTCTTAAATCACTGACATCTAGGGTTATCCAAAGGGTCAGAAGTTCAGCATGCTGCCGCCTTGACCAGCATTATTTACACATGCCTTTTTGTCTGGGGTTGCCACTTTGTTTTGGTGCATGTATATTACCCTCTGATATTTTACGACTCCATTGTGTTCGGCATTGTGTCTGCAGGCACTGTCTCTTCCTCTTTGGGGTAGAAAGCAGGTCAAAGCTTAAGCAAGGCATCTCTGTTAAGTGATGCATTGTTTGGGTTTTGTCAGTAGGAAATAGCTGCTGAGATCACTATAGAAACCTTTGCTTGAAGTACAGTTACAGGAAGGCAACCAGATTCATTCACCACTGGGCAAAGAAACAAAGCCTTTTTGAACTTTAGATCGCACAAAAGATGTCGGCTAATCAAGAGAAAGCATGACTGGATGTGACTCATATATTTGCTCATTGTTTGAACATGGAAACTGAGATACTTAACACATGCAAAATAAACTTGAATTGAACTTTTGCCTACAATATGAATTCAAAAGACAAGAAAGTGCATGTTGGATGGGATAAGGGCATGTCGCGTGCAGGATTCGAACCTTCGTCCTCTTGAGAGCAACAACAAAAACATGTAACCTACCCACTGTACCACAGATCTCATAAAGGCACATGCTATAGTATTTTTTTTCTTCATATTTATTCATGTCTGCAATGCTAAACGAGTCTGCTTTCGGTGGTCACAAATCAGAAACAAGGTCTAGGCTAAAAATATCCCCCCGCTTCCCCTTTCTCTCGTCTTTTTTCATCGGAGTGTATTCATCCCCATACCGGTGGGAAAAAGATGGCAGAATAGTTGATTTATTGAACGAGAATGAGTATATATCTACTTTTTTGGGGGAAGTGAACAAAGTTTGGCCTAAAAAAATGGCATGAATCAGCAATAGATTTGAAATTAAGCAGTCAGCAATGAAGTTATAAAACTCTAGTGTGGGCCAACTATAGAGAGTATATAGTTATCTTAAATTGCATCAAATTACAGCGGTATAGTCAAGGTTTCAATGGGACACAAATTCTGATATTGTGATAAATATGGCCAGAGATTCATGTTTTTGAGGAATAGTGAACCCCTTAATAGTGTCCCTCAGGAATGAGTGACAAGTTTCCAGTTTGCCTGACCAGTCCTTATAACAACTCTTTAATAATTTAATAAATAGACACTATAATAATAAACAATATTAATAATAAATTATTATACACATTTTTTTAAATATCTTAACTAAATATTTAATACATAATTATTTATACTGGAAACATTTATTGTTTGATTTTTCAATGTAATTATCCGAGCAATGTGAGATATTATTATTATTATTATTATTATTGACTTGATTAATATAATACATTTTATTATTGTAAGTATCAATATTATTACCACGACTATAATAGATTAAAAAAATCAATTAATTATTGCTATTCATAATAAATGTTACTATAATGTTTGTTTTAAAAATAATACATAATAATAATAATAATAGTTATTATTATTATTAGCCCTTATTGTTGTTGTTCTTGTCATCATCATCATCATATACATTATAATAATGAGTATGACAACAACAACAACAATTTGAATTGACCGCAACAACAGTATTAATAATAATAGTAGTAATAATAGTAGTAATAATTATTATAAAATTATTTCTTATTGATACCAATTTATTGACTTACATTAATGTTATTGTGTAATTTTTAAAAATGAAATATTTGATTAGTTACGTACTAGTTCACATTTTAAGTCAATATTTACTCAACGCTTACAGATGCCTCAGAAAGGTAATGCAGTAGGCCATTGTCCATTCCATTATGTGTACACAAAAAAAGAGAATTACATTTCAGCCAAATAAAAAATATAAAAATAATACAAAATTGTAGCAGTGGCAAAAAATTTCAATAAGTAGAATAAGGAGAGGATAAACAAACAAACAAATGAAATAATTTGATCTAGTTAGTTTGGGTGCCATGCAAGCTCAACCTTGTCAACTGTAACTGTTTTCACCCAGAATAGCTCTTTAAGCCACTGGTTACAAAAATTATTTGAATCAGATACCCACACAAAGAAAGTTCAGTTTCACAGTTTCACAGCTCAGGCTCAGACTCAGACTCGACTTTATTGTCCCATTTAGGGAAACTAGAATCGCAGCGAAATGCCAGTACACTAACCACAATCCATGCACACATCACCATTTCACCTATAAAAACATACAATGTAACATTATATTTTTTATTTTTTATTTATTTAGTCCCTTAACCGATTCGGCCGTCGGGGAGACATGAGGGAAGAAGTAGCAGAGAATGCCCTCCACTGATCTTGAGCTATCTTGAGGAGCTGTGGCAAGGGCCTGTCAGTCCACTCCATCAGATTGTCGGTCCAACTCTTCCTTTGACGCCCACGGCGGCGACCACCTTCCACTGTGCCCTGAAGAATGGTCTTGGAGAGGGTATTGTGGCGTGTCACATGGCCAAACCACTGGAGTTTCGCCTCTTCACAATGGCCAGCAGAGGATCATGGGAGCCTACCAGGCTGGTGCATCCGTCCCGGACATAGTCATTGGTTTTTCGCTCTAAATAGGTAATGCCCATGAGCTTTCTGAGACGTTTGAATTCAAAGGCCTGAATCCTTCTCTCGTCTTCAGCTAGAAGTGTCCATGCCTCACAACCGTATAGCTGGACGGAAACCACCAATGACTTCAACAGGAGGTACTTTGTGCAAAGGTTGATGCTTTTGCTTCTAAAGATATTTTGGAGCCTTGACATTACAGCAGTTGCTGTAGCCATTCTGATACGGATTTCTGCTGTGCAAGAGCCATCTTCGGATAATGTTGCTCTAAAGTATTTAAATCCTTCTACCTCTTCAAGCTTTTGCCCTCCCATGGTAATGTTAGTGGTGGTGTCTTTAATGCTGTTGACCATGACCTTAGATTTTTCTGTGCTGATTTCCATGGCATATGCACCTGCCCTCTCGTTCTTGTAATTCTTGGTTGCTGCCAGCCAACAGATCTATATCATCAGCAAATCTAAGGTTGCATATTGCTCTGCCATTGATGGAGATGGATGTATGATGGTCTTGGAGAGTCTCTAGCATTATCTGCTCCAGGAACAAGTTGAAGAGTATAGGTGACAGTACGCATCCTTGTCTCACTCCTACGCCCATTTAGGGAAACTAGAATCGCAGCGAAATGCCAGTACACTAACCACAATCCATGCACACATCACCATTTCACCTATAAAAACATACAATGTAACGTTATATTTTTTATTTTTTATTTATTTAGTCCCTTAACCGATTCGGCCGTTGGGGAGACATGAGGGAAGAAGTAGCAGAGAATGCCCTCCACTGATCTTGAGCTATCTTGAGGAGCTGTGGCAAGGGCCTGTCAGTCCACTCCATCAGATTGTCGGTCCAACTCTTCCTTTGACGCCCACGGCGGCGACCACCTTCCACTGTGCCCTGAAGAATGGTCTTGGAGAGGGTATTGTGGCGTGTCACATGGCCAAACCACTGGAGTTTCGCCTCTTCACAATGGCCAGCAGAGGATCATGGGAGCCTACCAGGCTGGTGCATCCGTCCCGGACATAGTCATTGGTTTTTCGCTCTAAATAGGTAATGCCCATGAGCTTTCTGAGACGTTTGAATTCAAAGGCCTGAATCCTTCCCTCGTCTTCAGCTAGAAGTGTCCATGCCTCACAACCGTATAGCAGGACGGAAACCACCAATGACTTGAACAGGAGGTACTTTGTGCAAAGGTTGATGCTTTTGCTTCTAAAGATATTTTGGAGCCTTGACATTACAGCAGTTGCTGTAGCAATTCTGATACGGATTTCTGCTGTGCAAGAGCCATCTTCGGATAATGTTGCTCTAAAGTATTTAAATCCTTCTACCTCTTCAAGCTTTTGCCCTCCCATGGTAATGTTAGTGGTGGTGTCTTTAATGCTGTTGACCATGACCTTAGATTTTTCTGTGCTGATTTCCATGGCATATGCACCTGCCCTCTCGTTCTTGTAATTCTTGGTTGCTGCCAGCCAACAGATCTATATCATCAGCAAATCTAAGGTTGCATATTGCTCTGCCATTGATGGAGATGGATGTATGATGGTCTTGGAGAGTCTCTAGCATTATCTGCTCCAGGAACAAGTTGAAGAGTATAGGTGACAGTACGCATCCTTGTCTCACTCCTATGGTTGTTGGGGAAAAAATCCCCAATTTGGTTATTTAGGAGAACAGCACTACTTGTTCTTTCATACAAGGCCTTCACTATCTCTACTTTTCTACGTATCACTCCAAGCATGACCTTGCTGGGGTGGCTGATAAGAGAGATGGTCCTATAATTCTGGCACTGCTTGAGGTTTCCTTTTTTGGGAAGGGGTATCACTAGAGACTGTGTCCACTCTGTTGGCCATTCTCTTCCTTCCCAGATTTTTTGGCATAGTACTGTCAGAGCCTCTATTGTGCTTTCTCCGCCATGTTTCAGCAGCTCAGCAGGTATGCTGTCCACGCCTGGGGACTTCCATGGTTTCAGTCTGCATACCGCCTCTTCTACCTCTGATTTTAGGACTGGTGGGCTGTCCTCTTCACTGGGAACGGGCTCTGTGAGGATGCTCAGGTCTGGTTGCTCTCAGCTGCAGAGAGCAGGGTTTCTTTGATGTCTCCTGCAAGTTCATCAACTGCAGTATCAAGAAGGTTCAAAGCTGCAAATTTCCCCCCTACAACTGCCTGAAAGCACTCCGCTACCTCTGTGTATTTCAATTTCTCCAAATTACAGTGGATGCGTGGGTTCTTTGAAAAACGCTGTGCTTTCAATTTCAGCTTGAATGTTGCCAGCACAAGATCGTGGTCACTGCCAATATCTGCCCCTGGGTATGTTTTGGTTCTTGCTTTGTTGATGCTAGATTTACAACATTGTGGCATGAGGATGTAGTCAATTTGATTGTGCATGTCACCATTAGGTGAGTGCCAAGTTGTTCTCCTGGAGGTCTTATAAGGATGCAAGGTGTTAGCGATGGTGAGACAGTGGCTTTTTGCAAATTTCGCGCAGTCGTTGTTTGGCCTAGCCCAGACCGATCCAGTAGCATATGCTGCTTAGTGTACATCATCGTGTCTTTTCAGTGGGCTTATTTATTGACTCGATGGCGCCCATCCCCTCTCCGAGTCATGTCCCGATTATACCGTCGGTGCTCGGTCGCGAGCAACTAGAAAGGGGCACCACATGTAGGTGTGCTGTGGACACTATAATGTGGGAGAGGCCATATGCGATAACCTCCTGCTGACAAGCCAAACAGTGGTTAAGCGGCAATCACTACACCTGGAAAGAAGAGGCTATTTGAGACGCAATCACTTTCCTTAACACCCCCTAAAATGTATCAAACACTGTTCAAATTCATAAATTTTGAATACCAAATATATTCTCCTCCCCACCAGACTTGTTCAATAAATTAATGGCCACAGTAACAAATGACTCTTTAGTTCTTTTCGGCCTGCATACAGGGACTCTAAAACGACGGCCTGATGGCAACATCTGAAACTCAGTATGTAGTGGCTGGTCAGTAGTACAAAGAATAACCTGGGCTTTCTTAAAGACAGGATTTTGAAAAATGTCAGCAGGCCCAGTTTGATTAACACCGATAATCTTGCCTGTCACCTTCACCAGACTACATAACCTATTCTTATTTGACAAACTCTAATTACCGTACCATGGCACAATGCAAAAAGAAAGGACAGATTCAATAAATTGTTTATAAAACATTGTCATCATAGAAGAACAAACTCTAAAAGATTTTAATTTCCTCAGAAAAAACAATCTTTGTTGAACCTTTTCACAGACGGCCAAAGCATTGAATTGGAAAGTCAACTTCTTGTCTACCACCCCCAAATATTTATGTGTATCGACAACAGCCTTGAGGAGACCCAGTAGAGCAATATTGAAAATCAGAATGAACACCATTAACTCTAACACATTGAAGAGGATCTACTAAAAAGTCCAAAATCCATCCAGAAATATTAAGATCCAAGTTAAAAAGAGAAATTAATTTCTCTACCAACAAATGTGGCTTTATTGTGTTAAAAGCAGAAGAGAAATCAATAAATAACAATCTAGCATGGGTCTTGGGCCTTTCCAAGTAACTAAACAGATAATTCAGCAATGTAAGGATAGCATCCTCAACTCGTGCCCTGTCTAAATGCAAACTGCAATGGATCAAGTCTATCTTTCGACTGCTGTAAAATTTCACCTTTAACTACTTTCTCATAACACTTCATAACTAATGAAGTAAGAGCTACCGGCCTGAAATCATTTAGCTCCTGTGGGGACCTAGTCTTAGCTACAGGAACTCCAATTTTTTTTCCAGCTGTATTTTGAACAATCAATAAAGAATCACTTTGCATTTTGATTTAAGTTTAAATGCAACCTCAGTTTCACAGTGATATTTCCAACAATCAATATAAAAGATAATAAAATGCAAAGAACATAAATATGTACTATTACTAATATCACTATTAATAAACTATTTGTTTATACCACTTTGCTGCAGATGCCAAAGCAGTCCTGTTTAAGTATTATTTTTTACACAGCTTTGTTGGCTATAATGGGAGTCTTCTAGTCATGTCACATCGGTCACTCGCGGAGCAGACAGTGATGTTTGAGCTCAGGGGTGGATCCCTCCGGCCCCTTTGACACCCTCAGACACAGAGAGGAGCTGGTGACCGTCCCGGGCCGAGGGGTGTTTTCGCAGCACCACTCCCTCCGCTGAATAGGCCTCCATTCCTCGCCGTTGACCCGCTGAAGGGGAGGGTGTAGAGCCGCGAACAAAAGCCCAACTCCAAACCAAAACTGCTACACTTTCTGCCTTTTCTTCTCTGTGTTCTTTTGTGGCTGTGCGCTTCTGACCCAGCTCCGCTCCGGCCGGCCGCAGGAATATTCATAAGCGAACAGACATGGCGAAAGCAGCGTGCTGATAAAGCGCTGTTTTTGATAAATGCATCTGCGTACGAGCTCGAGCACATACACAAGTGTATTCATCGAATGCGCACACAGCACATTACATTTATTACTGATACAGAAACTCATATATCACGGGGAGACAAGCACAGGGCCTTGATAAAGTGTAACGCTGCTCATTTGAGACCACACACACGTCGTGATTTTACTGCCAACATTACGTCGGCTCCTGTAATGCGCTTTACAATAAGCCTCATTGACCCTTACGCTGCCCTCTATTGTGCGAGCGCACGTTACAGCATCATTTTTGTCTTTTCCAGTCCGTTTCCACTATGCAACCTGGAATGTACTGGACAAAGTGACATTCCCTAGTCCTTTGTGTGTTTGTGAATTGACATGCGCTGGACAGAAACAGATACCGACTGCAGGACACTTCGGAGACGCAACCTGCCTTGATTGTACAACACATTTAATTTATTTATTAGCTAATTTCTGGCTCATCCTCAAAGTGTTAAAGGAAGAGTTCACCCAAAAATTAAAATTTACTGAATATTTACTCACCCTCAGTCCATCCAAGATGTCGATGAGTTTGTTTCTTCATCAGATTTGGAGAAATGTAGCATTGCATCATTTGTTCACCAATGGATCCTCTGCAGTGAATGGGTGCCGTCAGAATGAGAGTCCAAACAGATGATAAAAACATCACAATATTATTTAATTTTATTTTATTATGTGTGGACAAACTTTATATTTGTTTTAATTAAATCACCTGATCATGATTAGGTTATTACACTGTTTTATCTATCTATCTATCTATCTATCTATCTATCTATCTATCTATCTATCTATCTATCTATCTATCTATCTATCTATCTATCTATCTATCTATCTATCTGTCTGTCTGTCTGTCTGTCTATCTGTTTATCTGTGTCTGCCTGTCTGTTTCTGTCTGTCTGTCTGTCTGTCTATCTATCTGTCTGTTTCTGTCTGTCTGTCTATCTATCTATCTATCTATCTATCTATCTATCTATCTATCTGTCTGTCTGTCTGTCTGTCTGTCTGTCTGTTTCTGTCCGTCTGTCTGTCTGTGGCAGTATGTATGCGCAAGTATGTTTATTTAAAATCCAGTGAATAAAAACTTTGTGTATCATAAAAAAAAGATTCCATTGTGGGTTTTAAAATGACCTCTGGTTGATCAAAAAATGTCCACAAAAAACAAGATATGTGAACTGGCATCTTTAACCTTTTGAATTTAAGTTTAAAAGGTTAAAATAAGAAAGCAAAATAAAGTGGGTCACTGAAACATTAACTATGCAAACACTATGCAAAAGTGAGATAACAAGAGCAAAGTGGGCAAAGACTTCTTATTCAGCTGCTCTGAATGTTTCTTTCTCTGTGTACTTGTTGTCTGTATGTGTGCAGCACAAGCTGGCCGCGCTCTGATAATGCCACAATGGGGATTTCTCTGTTTGTAGAGGTCTTAATGTGTGAGTTCCCACCCTGCTCAGAGTGTCTGCTCTCTCTGTGCTCAGGAGCCGCACGTGGGACGCCGCCAGCTGTGCTATTCTCTGAGCGACCTGAGCCTGCCACCGTCCCGGACCCCGAGCCTCAATCGTCCTCCCCGGCAGGGCCTGCACACCATCAGATAAGAACACAGAAGCCCTCCGAGCCACTCTGTGCTAACAATACGGCCGTCATTTACATGTGAAAACACTGGGCCTTATCTTGAGTTCACTGGAGCTTAAGGACAAGAGGACTCAGCTGGCTTGTGTGGGGATGCAGATCTGTAACAGGTAGGCATCTAATGGAAGATGAAAGCTGTGGTGCAACAGAAAAACCGCCAGAATCATATAAAGATGCAGAAAAGAGAAAAAACGTATCTTAACTTAACTTATATATATATATATATATATATATATATATATATATATATAGCTGTCGCTGCTAATTGAGGTGCAAAATGACGGTTAAAGTGAAAGCATTCAAAGAAACATATAATTTATTGATGAAATATCAAATACTACCTCACCAAACTATCGGCCAAAACCTAACCCTGAAGTATTTGCAAAATTCCCATTCTCAAAGCTCAAATTCCCTTAAATTACATCTCACAGAGCTGCTCACAAAGTGAATAATGCCGATCGTTTTCACCTAGTTGTGTGGATTCTTGCCACCACCTACTGGACAACATATGAAAGCACTATAGTTACACTCTCAGAAAAAGGTACAAAAGTTGTCACTGGGACGGGACCCTTTCAAAAGGCACACATTTGTATCTTATTCCCCCCTAAAGGATGAATTTTAGTACCTTAAAGTACATATTTGTGTCATATTAGTACCAAAATGGAACATATTGGTGCCTTTCAAAAAGATTCTGCCCCTTTTGTAGGCTACCTTTTTTTCTGAGAACAGTCTGTACAGTATAGGCTATATACTGCATACTATTGTTTAAAATAGTATGATATACAGTTTGCTATGATGAACATTTCAAACAGAAGTCAGGTAAGACTAGGCAAGATGACCCACACACCATTTTTTTTTTACCATAAATGGCACAAAATCTCATCTCAGCACTTTTTTTTATTAACGTCTATGCTATTTTTAATCTTGCCATTTCCTCTGAATATCAGCATTTGTGCGATTTGTGTCTTTTGAAACTGATTGAAGGTTGACATCTCTGTGCCTTGTGTAGTAAGTGATTACATGCAATCTGGATGATCAGATTCCAAAAATTAAGTATTTTCTTTTGTCAATAAAGTCAATAAAAAGCAAATGGGAAAGTGTAGTTTTTTGATCAGCATTAATTTTATTTCATGTCATAACTGAGAACAATGTTATATACAATAGGACCTTAAATTCTTCAAAGAGTGAAAATGTGCTTTGGTTTTCATAAACAGGCTGCAAATACTTTAGCATCATCATTTCAGAACAAAGTACTTGACATTTCAAAAGCATTTGAAAACCACATCAAGACCATACATGTACACACACAAACCTGTACTGCAAATGCAAAGAGCTGCCGAACCTCCTGAAGGCGCATTGTGTCAGTTGTAGAGAATATTGAAAAAAATCTAAAAAACAAAACAAACAGCTGCAAAAACATTGGTTAATGGCGCTTTATGGTTCAAAAAGTTAACTGGGACGTGTCCCTAAAATGTTCCCTGAGGTTTGCAGAGGATGCAAATGAAAGTGTTGTCACAGTTTTGAAGTTCAGTTTCAAGTCCCATCATGTATTAAAAAGTTCCTGAATATTCTAGAATCCTATTGATTTACAGACAGTGTCAAATAATCATCTCAATATAAAGCAAAAAGAGAGAAAAAGCAAGCACAAAACGATCAAAGAGTGCCTGAAAAGTCAATTCAGTGAATCAAATCTTAGGCTAGTTGATCTATTATTTAAAGTACCTCTTTTGATATTACTAGATAACAAATGAATACAACCTCGAAATTAGGTATTGTTTAAAAAGCCCTCCAGCATGATGAAAACCCATGTACCCAACCAGAGGTAGTTTAAAACAAACATGGTGTAGAGAAATTAAAACACAATAAGAAAATGATTTCATCTCTGAATAAGTAAAAGTTTCAGTAATATACCAACTGATAACAATAACATGTCAAGATACCCAAAGATATTTACAGTAGGTATTGATTTTACGCTTTTGGTCTCGTTTCAACACTAAATGCATGAATGCAATCTGCTAAACCTAACTGTTTTAAATTCATAAGAATAATGCACATACCACAAGAAAATATGGACAACATGCTGTATAAATTAAACCATTGGTTGACGCATTAAAATAAGAAAAGGAAAGAAAAACCCAAAAGAAAACCCTTGAAAACAGAAGAGACTTGCTATAAACCTGAATTGAAAGAAGCATAAATTAGACTTAAATATTTAGCAAGAATATAGATTTGGTTATAGTTTTACAGTATTTCTTAAGCATTTCAACATTCAATATTTCTTTGGAACTGTACATCAAAACACCCTAATTGCTCAAGCAATACTACTTCACTAGCTCAGATCGCAACCCTACAGTGAAGTATTATCTGGCCCCCTGAAAAGTGTATACTGACACAGGCAGTGTGTTTCCCTCTGTTCTGAATCAGATGTCTGCAGTTTAAGCTCATTAATTAAACTAGACAGAGTGACTGTAATATGGAAGACACTGTGTAGTTTCTCTTCTCTAATATGTATTTTTAATCTCATACAGGCTAATCAGAGGGTTTGGTTTAATCTGAGGTAGCAAGTTTGTGTATTCAAGTAAACAACCCAGATAGCTTTATTACAGCGGTCTGTTTCTGAAGCATAAACTCTATCATGACTCCTAAATTACATTCGAGAGGTATCGCAAGTCACTGCTGTAAAATAACTGGTATCACCAGTAACATTCGGCTGTTTCAGTTCTGAGAGGATTACTAGCTATTTGAGGTAATCGATTAAACTACATCGCTAAGTGGATAAACTTTATATTTTTTAACTACACACTAACAATAACAAACAATTCATGCACAAGAATAAGAAGGTATGAAGAAAGAGGTATAACAGCAGGTATTGGCTGAAGTTGGCATTTTTATGCTTATCGGGGAATGGCAGCACCATTCTTCTACAAAGATCTTCTAGCATTCTAGAGGATTTGCTGTGGAAACTGAACTCTAGATTAGCTAAAAAAGTAAACTCCGTAGAGAAACCCTTTTGAACCCTAGATTAAACAACAAGGTATACAAGGTTTGAAATTATCTAGTTTTGAAAGAATGCCACAAATAGAATGCTTCGGATCTTCTCTACAGAAGCTTCCTTTTGAACTAGAGGAATCTTGGGAGAATTTGTGAATGAAAATGTATCCTAAATTAGGAAATCAGTAAAAATCAGTCTAGAGAATTGTTTGTAGAATTCTAAATGTGATGCAAATGGAATTCTAGATTACCTCAAAATGTAAAGTCTTTAGAGAAGATCTAAGTGTATCTTTATATTATTCTAGAGGAACTGTAGCCAAACATCAACCCTGCAATAGACTAGAGGTTTCTTTTTTTTTTTTAGATCATCTAGGGTTTCGTTTTCGAGAGGATTCTTCATTGAATTCTAAATGACTTGTGATCCAAACGGAATCCTATATTAGCTCAAAAGAAGATCTAAATGAATCTTTATAGAATTCTAGAGGATTTGTGGCCACAGGTGATCTCTAGAATAGATTATAGGTTCCTTTTTTGAGAAAATTCAAGATCAGGGTTTCACAAATTTTTTTTTAGCACCAACCCTAATCAAAGACACCTGAAGAATCTAATCAAGGTCTGCAGAGTTACAGGTAGGCGAGTTTGATCAGTGTTTGAGCTAAACCCTGCATGGCCTCCAGGTCTGGATTTGAGTGACCCTACCATCCTCCAACCCTAACCAAACACACCTGAACCAGCTAGTCAAGGTGTTCCGAGTGTGTTGGCGCAGATTTGGAGCTGAAGCCTGCAGGAAGGTAGCCTTCCAGGTGCAAGGTTGGCTACCCCTGATCTTGATCAGTGCTTCTCAAACCTGTCCACCACTGTGCATTTTGGATGTCCTACTCATTTAGACTGCAAGACTTTGAAATAGTGTAGGATCCCCAGAAAAATCTGAGAAGAGATCTAGACTGCTCTAGATCTTCAGATGCTTCCATGTTGAGCTAGAAAAATCTTTGTAAAATTTTCAAGGATTTGTGGGTGAAAGTGAACGCTAGATTTGTTCAACAAAGAAGTCGCTGTAGAGAAGATCTAGTGGATTTTTGTAACATTCTAGAGGAGGTGTGGCCCGGACTGAACCCTAAATTAGCTCAATAAGTAAACTCTGTGGAGAAAATCTAGAGGAATCTTTGTAGGATGTGTTTCCAAAATAGTACCCTAGATCAGGGGTGTCAAATTAAGCTCCTGGAGGGCAACTGTCCTGCAGAGTTTAGCTCCAACCCTAATTAAACACACCTGAACCAGCTAATCAAGGTCTTTGGGATTACTTGAACTTCCAGGCAGGTGTTTTGGAGCTACACTCTGCAGGACAGTGGCCCTCCAGGACCAGAGTTTGACATGTGTTGTAGATTACACTACAGAGGTTTCCTTTTTAACCTAGATGACTCTTTGCAGAATCGTAGAAGATTTGTGGGTGAAACTAAACCCTTCATTAGCTCAAAAAGGAAACCCCTGTAAAGAAGATCTAGACGAATCTTTGTAGTGTTCTGGAGAACTTGTTGGAAAACTGAACCCTAGTTAAAGGAACCTAACCCAAAGCACTATGGAGAACTGTGAGTTTCTGTGTTATCCTAGTTTAGGGCTCTTTGACCTGTTCTAAGATACTGAGGTATGCATCCGCATATGACTAATGAGGTTTCTTTGTTGCGTAAATTTCCCACCACAGACCTGGCACTTATACGGTTTCTCCCCTGAATGGACACGCATGTGCTCAGTGAGGCGGTACTGCCTGGTGAAGCGCATGCCACACTCCTCACACGCAAATGGCTTTAGACCGAGGTGGCTGCGCATGTGGCGGGTCATAGTGCCACGCTGTGTGAACATCTTGCCGCAAATGTTGCAAGGGAAGGGACGCACGGTGTCGACATCTTTGAGGGACTTTAACGGACTTTGATCCAAGCTTTCGGGAGCTTCCAGCAAGACTCTGGTAACTCCAGTGTCTCCGTCATGTTCCTCTTCCTCCTCATCCTCAACCTTCACATCCAGATCTTCATCCAAATGGCTTTCCACATGGGATTTAAGACTCTCCGAGGAGGGAAAACCCTTTTCGCATGGGATACAAACGTATGGGTTGTCCCCTTCAGCTTCTTTGAGAAAGGTCTCCTTTTGATAAACAAAATTGGTGCTGCCATTGTTTGGTTTTTGGCCGTCAATTTCATCTGTTTTCCCTCCAATTCCTTTCTCTTTCTTTACAGACAACTGTAAAGTGAAGGTCTGATTCTGGCTTGACTGACTTCCAGCCCTGCTAAGAGGAATGTAGCCATTGACCTTAGATTTTCTTCGGGATCCCTCCCTTTTTCTTTCCTGCGCTCCGTCCAAAGGAATTATCCACTTCTCTTCCTTTGGAACACACTTCCCATTTATTCCCAACTGCATATTGTTGGAGATGGGTCTAGACAGAAAAACTCTGTCGTTACCTGTTGTCTCAGAATTTGAATTTTTCTTAGACAAATCCAACCCCAAATCCTGCTTTTTCCTCGAAATGCATCTACTTTCAGCATTATGCCGTTTTTTGGGGGGCGTCATACACGTGTATGTTTCAGTGTCTGATGAGTGGTCTTCATACAGGCGAACTGAAGATTTGGAGCTTCCACGAGCCACGCTATTGAGGGACCCATTTTGGTTGATCTTACTGGAGCACAGTTTTGCGAGGTCATTGAGCTGGAGAAAGTTAGCTGTGGTGAGCAGAGAGCTTAAATCCACACCCTCAAAGGTCTCATCTGCCAACTTGCCGGTGTAAATGAAATCCAGAATTTGTTGGAAAACAACTGGATCCACCATGTCAGGGTCAAGGTGGATGAGGTTATCGTGAAGGACAAGGGACTTGAAGTAGTGGCTGGTGGCGGCAAGGACACTTTTGTGGGCCCGGAAGAGCGTGTTCTCGACCATGAGGATGACATCGCACAGGAAGCCTTTGGAGCGCTGCTGATTGAGCTGGAGAAGCAGTTGACTGGCGTAGTTTGGGAGCTCCATCGCCTACCCTTGATGCTTTGCATTGGTGTCACTGTAAGAAAGGACGGCTAGACGTTATTTTGATGTGACACAACCCCTCAAGGACAATCGCTAATATCTGCATTGTTTTAACAAACAAACAAAAAACGGGATGAAAAAAAAAACAAACCTTTATGCCAAAGTTTTTACTGATAAAGTGCTTAAACAACTTTTCCTTGTTGTCGTCATATGTCATAATTATAAAGTCACAATCAATAAATAATTGTGTCAATGTTATAAAGTCAATTGAGTTCAAAAGTGATTTCTATTGAGTTCTATAATACATCAGTACTTAAACGTTGATTTGAAGCAAAAAATATGACAACTTAAAAATGAAAAAACCTACAAATGTATTGATAAAAAAGCAAAGAGAAAAAAATATATATAGCATTTATATCAACATCATAAAATACAATCCAAAAAACTACAAACAAAATAAACATTACATTAAAACAGGGTGTCCCAAACTGGGCTTGATGTAAGAACTGCAGTGGGCTTGTAAATTGGAAAAAAAAGCTAATAATCAAATAATGAAAATGTAAAATAAAACATATGTCATAATTATAAAGTCACAATCAATAAATAATTGTGTCAATGTTATAAAGTCAATTGAGTTCAAAAGTGATTTCTATTGAGTTCTATAATACATCAGTACTTAAACGTTGATTTGAAGCAAAAAATATGACAACTTAAAAATGAAAAAACCTACAAATGTATTGATAAAAAAGCAAAGAGAAAAAAATATATATAGCATTTATATCAACATCATAAAATACAATCCAAAAAACTACAAACAAAATAAACATTACATTAAAACAGGGTGTCCCAAACTGGGCTTGTAAATTGGAAAAAAAAGCTAATAATCAAATAATGAAAATGTAAAATAAAACTAATTTAAACACTTGAACAATAAAAAATATATATATTTGTTTACTTGCATGTTAACATCACCATTAACCGACATCAGTTAACTGTAAACATGCAGATATGTTGTTAAATTATTTGAAGTATTAACTTCCACATAGACTTGTGCCGGTATTCGGTAATGCGATATATCACGGTAATGAATATGCACGTATATATTGTTATCCTGGGCACTTCTAAATACCGTGAATAATTATATATTACAAATTATTCCGAATTTTCAATACATTTTAAGAATACTTTTCCCATCAACTGGTCAAAATGCACAAAGTTGCAGCTGTGGTGTTATTTAATGAGCTAACATGAACTAAGACTTGTATGCTTTTAACAAAGATTAATAACTTATGTATGTAGTGTTAACTAAGGTTAACTAATGAGGTCTTATTGGAAAGTGATACCTATTGGTCTTTATAGTACTTTTGCACTTTAATCTGTGTAAACCTTTTAACTTTATACATTTTTCTGTAATGCTTTATTGCATTAAAATGTTCAGTTATTTTTGTTATAAGAAAAAAGTTATTAAACCTGTTATACTGTGTTATGACAGCACTTTTTTAACTAAATTTCAATATTGTGATAATACCGTATACCGTGATAAACGCATGAGCAATTAATCGCAACATGAAAATTTGATACCGGCATATCCCTAACAAAAACCGTTTGGGAATCCCTGCATTATATGAACAAACATTAATAAACATGAAGACAGTGACATGCCCAAAGTCTGCCAGGTCGGAAATATTTTTGTCTTGACTTCTAGAGTCAACAGTTACTGAAGGTCACTGGATATGATGAAGACAGTGTTTCATAGCAATACATCACCAGTGTTTAGTAACTGGCATCTTTATTTGTTTCATGCATGGTCTAATAGCTTGAGATGTGCTTTTCCCCCTTCAAATTCAGAAGCATGGTTTGCTCATTTATTTACACAACATTTGTGAATAGTCAAAGCTTAATTATATGATAAAGTAGGTTTTTTAGAAAGAGAAATTAAAAGAAAGAAAGAAGAATAATTAAGGAGCATCAATATATAATCAATAATTTACTGCCATTGTGTGAACAATAAGCAATCCATAAAAAAGTAACTGTAATCTGATTGCGCATGTAATATACTCGAATTACAAGTACTTACTCTCTGGAATCTGATTATGTAATCCGGACTACATGTAATCAGTTACTACACAGCACTGAAGCTCACAATGAGTAGTTTGGGAGTGTATAGTAACCAACTATGATTGATTACAATGCGTGTAAATGCTACTAATAAAAAAAAATCTCAACCAATAACAAACAATGAATGAGATTTGTACTTTTGCAGGCTACTGTGGTGTTGAAGTCCACACAAGAAGTGATTCGAAGGCATTAAAAGCGTTACCTCTTACCAAAAAACCGTAACCACATATTTTGATACTCGCTCAAGTTATTGTTACTATAAAACACCTGTAACTTCATATCAGCCAAGTCATCAAAAAAAAACTAACAATTAAAAAAAATGAAATCGAGTCCTAAAGCATACACTACAGTTTATTATGATTTTACAGTATTGGCAAAAACTGCATAAACCCCAGCATTTCAGCAGAAGCGCGGTTCGATGGTGTGTTTTGAAGACATTGACACAATAGTCATAATTACAGTACAATAACAATCATCGCCCGTTTCTCGGTTTCTTATTGTGTTTTACTGAGCCTCGGACAACAACAATGTTGCACAAATAACGACTAAGAGTCACAGATGAACAGTTTAAGAGCCCGGGGACCGAATGCGCATGCGCTAATTAATTAGGGCTGGTCTTTGATCAAGATTGCGAAACGACACGCGTTTTAAAAATGTGTTTTGGTTTCATTTCAAAATGTTAGCAAAATAAAAACCAAACTAACAATTAAAAAAAATGAAATCGAGTCCTAAAGCATACACTACAGTTTATTATTATTTTACAGTATTGGCAAAAACTGCATAAACCCCAGCATTTCAGCAGAAGCGCGGTTCGATGGTGTGTTTTGAAGACATTGACACAATAGTCATAATTACAGTACAATAACAATCATCGCCCGTTTCTCGGTTTCTTATTGTGTTTTACTGAGCCTCGGACAACAACAATGTTGCACAAATAACGACTAAGAGTCACAGATGAACAGTTTAAGAGCCCGAGGACCGAATGCGCATGCGCTAATTAATTAGGGCTGGTCTTTGATCAAGATTGCGAAACGACACGCGTTTTAAAAATGTGTTTTGGTTTCATTTCAAAATGTTAGCAAAATAAAAACCAACATTTGCTCAGCAGGTGCGCGAACAGCCCCCGCCCGGGTCCGTGTGGGGTAACGTGCAATATACACGCATCGGTCTTTCTAATGCGGACCCGCGGGACGTGTACACCACACGTTCATGGTCTTATGCTCTCTACCGCGCCTGAATCCGACGATATGGATGTCTGCTAAGAGGTAAACAGTGAACAATTTAAAAGATCGTTTAAAATAAAAACAACAGGACATGATACCTTAGGTAAGCGCATCCCGAGACGCATTTAAAGCCGCTGCTGTTATAATAATCACCATCGGTTCCTCCGTTCAACAGCGCGCCGATGTTTATAGCGCAGTTATACGCGCTGTATTTCCAGAGACCTTGTAAACAAGGGCAGGGGTCCTCGCGGCTCCCGTCGTCACCAAAACGCCATCTTAGGAGCTTGTGACGTAGGCAGGGTGACCCCTGACCCACCGAGCTCAGTCTCACCCCTACCTGTCCTGCTGGAGGTGTCACCAGAGCATTACCTCAGGTGACTAACCCCAAGGCTGGGTGGTACTCTAGACTGATGGGCCACAAGAAATAGCTGTATAACAGAGTAGCCCACCACAATATATATAAAAAAAGAACTGTGTCAGAACAAATTCATCTTGATAATGCCAGATAACTTTGATAGAAAGGTGTGTAATGCATTCGGTTGAAAAGCTGTCGGCTGTTAAATTTAATTAGATGATACCAAATTAGGTCAAACAATTACCAAGCCATGCTTCATTTTGTTCAGTCTGTGGTGTAAAAATACGAATTAGCAATTAAAGAAAAAACACTTAAGCAAAGCATGGTCAGGTCAGAGTGTCCTTGGGTAGAACATGTCACGGTTTACTTTATTTCGCTATCCTCACTTACATAAATGAACTATAGTGTCCTGCACCCACTAGTAAACAAATATCTAAAACCATATCTGGTGTCTGAATAATTTTTGGTTTGACTGTACATTCATATCGAAATGAAATTGTATTGAAATGCATTTATTAAATGCAACTGACTGGTTACAGTGTATTTGCCGTGAAGCATAAATATAACAGCATAATAAAAGGATGTGTAGTATATTATGCAAATGCATGATCAGATATGTTATGGAGAAGTATTTCGTAACTAAAAACTTTCATTTCACAACATTTAAAACAACGTAAGCACAACTTCATAGTAGCAACTGCACACGCAAACGCGGCGTGCCTTCATTTGAATCCATGTTAATGTACGTGTGTGTGTCGTTTGTATGATGGTCTGATCTGGAAACGGTTGAGGAAGAGAGGGTTAGAGGACCGTGGCTTGCTGGATCGCTTCAATCCATCTATAGGAGAAAAATGAGTGTGACGTTTAAATGGCAAAAATATCAACAACATGGAGTGTTTCAAATGTATTTTATATTACACTCACCTGTCACAGATCTGGCTGTCGCTCGCTCTGAAGATGTAGTACAGAGTGTCTTTGTGATAAAGTTTAAAATGCAGGGAAGATTCGGGAGTCTCTGTTTGGATAGAAAATCCCAGAAGAGGTTGACTTTCCAAAGCTGCTACGTCCTGGATACAATAAATAAAAGTAGAGTAAAAATGCAATATAAATACAAATTTATAATAGTGTATAAAATATATTTATCAGATGCAATGAGCTGCCTGGTTACATATAAATAATACTGGATAAATACTAAAATATGTGCTTGTAAACCAGAAATATTACTGCATAATTTGTACTGCAAAAAAAATAAATACAATGAAAAAATAAATTTAAGTCAAATAAAAAAAACGACGAGAACAAAAACATCAAAAATAGCATCTATAGAACTGCTCTCTCGTGTGCTGATGACAGAAACCCCAACGCATTAACACACGATTGCCCTCATTTACACATCAATGGCTATTTCTGTTTAGAAACTAGACCCACCCAGTCACTATCACTGATACTATCACTCCAAAACAGCAGAGGCTCCAGCAGTACACTCTTAAAAATAAAGGTGCTTCAAAAGTTTCTTCAAGCGATGCCATAGAAGAACCATTTTTGGGTCCACAAAGAACCATTCAGTCAAAGGTTCTTTAAAGAACCATCTCTTTCTTACCTTTTTATAATCTGAAGCAGGGGCGTAGATTACGCGGGGTACGAGGGGGACGTGTCCCCCCCACTTTTAATATCACGTAAATTCGTCCCCCGCACTTTTTCGGGCAAGTGTGTTCGCATAGAGGTTTTCAAGAGCTGGTGTGAATAAATATAGATTTAAATTCAAAGAGACAAGATAGTCTGTGCATGATCTGATGTTTTATTCGGACCCAGAATAAGGCGAGATGAACATCGCGGAGCGCTAAACACTCATGCAGTGTATGTTTCATTCATACTCGAAGCCGAGGGCGCTCTCGCTCAGGAAGTCGTACGAGGAAATGCACAAAAGCGTCCAGCTATTGCTGTATGAAAACTGTTGTTTTCACAGAAAACAGAAACGTTTGGAAACATGAAGACATTAAACATGATTGCGACAATATATGGTTTATTTGTGTTTGTCAAGTCATCTCCAGGTAATAAATAAAGTATATGAACAATGCAGTGCTAACTGACATAGCATTTATTACAGTATAGAAACTATTCTGCCTTAAGTGATAAAAAAAGTATTTGTAGTATATAAACAAATCATTATTATTGGTTATTGCCCAGCAGTTATCTGATTTCTAAGCCAAATAAAAGCTAGATATTAGAGAAAAATTTAAGTTGCCTATACACCAGTCAACAGTTTTTGAACAGTAAGATTTTTAATGTGTTTTAAAGAAGTCTCTTCTGTTCACCAAGCCTGCATTTATTGGATCCAAAGTACAGCAAAACAGTAAAATGTTGAAATATTTTTACTAGGCTATTTAAAATAACAGTTTTCTATTTGAATATATTTTCAAATCTAATTTATTGTGATTTCAAAGCTAAATGTTTAGCATCATTACTCCAGTCACA
>NW_015506022.1:208397-211011 GCF_001515645.1 Sinocyclocheilus grahami
GAGGGATAAATCCAGGTACAAGGCAAAGGTCCAGGCAGGGGCAAACAGTATCCGAGTAGGGCAAGACGAGAGGGGGAATCCGAGATACACAGGCAAAGATCAGGACACGAGTAAACAGACAAGGCAAGACTAAGATAAGGCTATGGAAAAACAAGACAGGCTCCGTAGAGTAGCCATCGCTATGAGAGTGATAAACGCTATACAATACTCGGCAGGGGGAAGGGATCAGAGTGAGTGTATATATAGGGAAGGTGTGATTGATGACAGCTGTGTGCAATCAGTGCCGTGTGCAATCAACCTGTGTGTGTGTGTAATCAGTGCAATGGATGATGGGAACTGTAGTCCGGGTGAAGTGCAACAGTGGTGTGGTGCAAGAGTCCATAGTAGTGGAAGGGTGACCTCTGGTGGCAAGCAGACGGAAGTTCATGGACCGGATTCGTGACACATATATTCAATTTAATTCCACGTTGAATGAAAGTGTCAATGTCTTCCACAAAAACAATGATTGTTTTTGAGTGAGAACTGATCTCTGGATTTGCCTGAGTTTCTTCATATATAATTTTTTTCCTCATCCAAATGTTTGGGGGATTTTGTTCTGCCTACCGTCTCGCCTCAGAGAAACCACCCCTCGTTAAACAGGGTTTTCAGATGCTTCAGGAACCACAGAAATGTAATTAGGCATTTTTCACCTGCCATAAATGCTTGTAAAAAAATGCTTGTAAAAAGACATAACGTTTGCATTGATGAGATTTATACAGCTAGATTTATACAGCATACCTCACATATTGCACGTCTTTTAGATAGTTTGATTAACTGTACAAGAGGCAGCACGAGACAATCTTCAATGGCTGGAGCAAGACAAACCTCAACAGACTGTAAACCTGAAACTGGCTTTATGATATTAGGTTAGATTCGGTCAGCTTTGCCTGGCATATGAAAGATAGTTCTTTGGATCATCACCTCTTTAAGGGCTGCTGGTATTTTCTTCTGCTTTCTGAAGGGAAAGGCACCGGGCGACTTGCCAGTAGGTGACAGAGGTGAATTACTGGGTACTTGGTCACCTAATATTAGTAATAACACACACATAAACACATGCTTATTACAAATCAACATATAGGTAGAGGCTTCAAGCAGACAGTTTCTGTGCGAGTGTGTTTGTGTCATGAACCTGAACTCTTTTGCTGCAAAGCGGAGAAGCAGAGATCACAAACTCGCGCGAGGTGATTCTTCAGGTATTTCAGCGGCTGTTTGTTAGTTGAACAGGCCTGACACACAACCTACATGCCAAGAGAAAAGAATGCATGCATAAGCACACGCAAACATCATGCAGTGAACAATTACATGACAGACAGACTGAAAGAAATCTGGTGCATGTGGTAATTAAAAATATATATATTTTGAAAATTTCTAAAACATCTGCTAAGTTCATGTTGGTTTTGAAAACTTTTACACAGCTTTTAACAATAGTTTAAACTTAATGATTCTTAAAATGTCAACTAGAGATTCTATCAAGTAAAATAGTATTAATTCCTTATTAATTCCTTACCATCCTGAAATATTTTCTTAAATTTATGTAAGGTAAAAAGTATTTAAGTAATATGAATATAATAAGTTTAATATGAATCAATAGTTCATAAATACTATACAGTATACTGTATATGATTAAGAGAGTTGTATCCATATATTATTTTTTTCCTCATCCAAATGTTTGGGGGATTTTGTTCTGCCTACCGTCTCGCCTCAGAGAAACCACCCCTCGTTAAACAGGGTTTTCAGATGCTTCAGGAGCCACAGAAATGTAATTATGCATTGGTCAGAGTGCATTTTTCACCTGCCATAAATGCTTGTAAAAAGACATAACGTTTGCATTGATGCTCCAATTTTTTATAGATTTATACAGCATACCTCACATATTGCACGTCTTTTAGATAGTTTGATTAACTGTACAAGAGGCAGCACGAGACAATCTTCAATGGCTGGAGCAAGACAAACCTCAACAGACTGTAAACCTGAAACTGGCTTTATGATATTAGGTTAGATTCGGTCAGCTTTGCCTGGCATATGAAAGATAGTTCTTTGGATCATCACCTCTTTAAGGGCTGCTGGTATTTTCTTCTGCTTTCTGAAGGGAAAGGCACCGGGCGACTTGCCAGTAGGTGACAGAGGTGAATTACTGGGTACTTGGTCACCTAATATTAGTAATAACACACACATAAACACATGCTTATTACAAATCAACATATAGGTAGAGGCTTCAAGCAGACAGTTTCTGTGCGAGTGTGTTTGTGTCATGAACCTGAACTATTTTGCTGCAAAGCGGAGAAGCAGAGATCACAAACTCGCGCGAGGTGATTCTTCAGGTATTTCAGCGGCTGTTTGTTAGTTGACACACAGAGAGAGAGAGAGACAGACAGACAAGCACAGACAGCCAGACACACACACACAGAGACAGACAGGCAGGCAGACAGACAGACAGACAGACAGACAGACACACACACACAGAGAAAGACAGACAGACAGACACACACACACACACACACAGAGAGAGAGACAGACAGACAGACACACACACACACACACACACACACAGAGAGACACAGACAGAAAAACAGCC
>NW_015506022.1:211264-242552 GCF_001515645.1 Sinocyclocheilus grahami
CAGACAGACAGACAGACACACACACACAGAGAAAGACAGACAGACAGCCACACACACACCCACAGAGAGACAGACAGACAGACACACACACACACACACACACACACACAGAGAGAGACACAGACAGAAAGACAGACAAAGACAGCCAGACAGATAGACAGACAGACAGACAGACAGATAGATACATACATACATACATGCTGGAACATAAAATAATATCTAAGTATAACTAGCATACTTTCAGCATGTTTAACATATAGTTAATGGTTAACACACTAGCGTATTTTAGCTTGTTGCTAGCATGTTTCTAGAAGTTATGTTCTAACATGTTGCGAGCATGTTTTAGCATGTTTTCAGCAGTTCCTAGTATGTTGCATACATGTTTTAGCATGTTTCTAGATCTTGTTAAGACGTTTTTGCGTGCATGTGTCAGCTTGTTTTTGTTGGTAGCATGTTATAACACTTTGCTATATGTCTTAGCATGTTGCTAGCATTATCATACAATGTTTCCCCTCAACAAAAAGGCAATCGGTTTTCCATTGCCTTTTGGATAATTGCAGAAAACAAGTTGTGAGACCAGCAAATGTTTATGATTCTTACACGCTTTGTTAATAATCGATGATCTTCACAAATTAGCACAACAACTCTGAATATTGTAGGCTAAATACAATCAGCAGAAGAAATAAGCTTAAGTTAGACTACAAACAAACTACACCATGATCGTACAACTTCAAGGTTACCATTACTAAGCTTCCGACTACTCTTTCAATCTTTATTTAGAATCTACAAGTTGGAAAGTTTGAGTTAAAATGGACTTCTTGTGTTCATATTCACACAAACTGTAAGTGGACTAGCAAGTAGCATAGCCTTTGCTGTCCCAATTTGGGGAATGTTACTTTTAAAAGTAACACATTACAATATTGCGTTACTCTATAAAAAGTACTTACTTAGTCTTACTTAGTTACTTTTTATGTAAAGTAATGCATAATGTTACTTTTGCGTTACTTTTTGTCACCCGGGCTGGGCTTTTTAATTTATTTGTTTTCATTTATTTATTTGTTTATACACATTTGTTAAAAGTGATATTTTTGGCGACTGTAAAGGCCCTGTCTTTCACACCAAAAGTGAAATCAATAGGCCTCAGGCTGAAGGAAGCACCTAAAGTTACTTGAATTACTTATTTGCAAAAGTAACTCAAAAATATCATTGTAAATTTAAAAGTAATGCATTACTTTACTAGTAACTTGAAAAAGTAATCTGATTACGTAACTCACGTTACTTTAATGCGTTACCCCCAACATGCATGTTGTAGAATAAAACATTAAAATATCTTGAGATTGTGTTTACCACAGACCTTATTTCAGGCATTTAACCAAAACCCCATTTAAAAAAACCTATTGACTTCAGGATGATGAACCAGACGTTCAAAAATCCTAATTCGCTTCTGGGTTTTAGGACTCGTTCCTGAAGCACTGTATTATACCTGTACCTGGTATCAACATCTGTCTCAGATCTAACCTGTCCTCAGATAGATTGCTGTTTACACCTGGTAATAAATGAACAGTTCATCCAAAACTGCTGTCATTATTCACTCACTCACATTTCACTCTAAGATTTAGACCTCAGAAAGAGGTTTAAGTGATTGGATCACATATTGGACATGTTTTACACTGGTTTTCCTCCTTGTGATCGGATTAGCCATGATGGGCGTTAATATCAGGTGTGAATGGGGTCTTTGTTAAGGGAAATCTTCTCACCTTCCCACAGGCTCTGCAATGGTGGCGTCTCCAGGTGAGGGTGAACTCACAGGTGCAGATCATGCACATAGTGGCCCTCAGGTCTGGGATCCATATCGGGGCTTTGGATCCCAGCTGGGCCCCGCTGTCTGGAACATCTTGGGTTGCCTGGAAAATATTGCAAGTTGATAGCAAAACTGCACACATGAAGCATTATGATGATAAAGTTTATGATTTAAACTCAGTTACAGGTAATTTCAATCGGTTGGTTTACCATCTCAGGGTGTCTAACTGAGGTGAAGGTGGTCTCTTTCTTGGTGTAATCGTCGATTGCGGTGGAAATGGCCTGAAGCCACTCATCTCGACATGCAGCAGAGCTTTCAGGATAAAACCACAAGAGTGTATCGATCAGAAACATACACGTTCAGTTGTATGAATTACATGGACTGCAAATTGTATGGATTTCATGTTACAGGGCATGAAATAAGTGATGAATAAATAATAAGAATTTGGACACTGAATATTCTTTTTTTTTTCAGTTCACCAAAAATTGTCTTTTATTCAGCCTGCTTTAATCTGCATAACGTTCTTCTGTGGAAGAGAAGATATTTTGATTTTGATATGTCTGTGTTTTTTTGTCCTTCATTTATATTTTTGACACGACTGACTTTCAAGTTTCACTGTACGGGCAACATTTTTTTAAATATTCTTCAAAATATGTTTAATGTTTCCCAGTCCGTCATGTAGGTTTGGAGCGATATGAGGCTCAGAAAATTAAGATTTTTGGGTGAACTATCCCTTTAAGGATTAATGAATAAATAGGACAAAAATTAGCACCACAACCCACATATTTGATATTTTAGCATTTTATGGACAGATTCTCACCTGGCAGATAAAATAAAAGATCGTTCAACACTCTCAATGTTCAGCTCATTCTGATACCCCTCCTGACTAGGTTTACTGACCTGAGCGTAATAAAGACAATGACAGAAAATAATAAGACATTCTGAAATGTATGTAAATATGTAAAAATATCCATGTAAAAACAAAACAAACAAAAAAATTAATAAGCAGGATTGCATTTTAACTGTGACAGTTTCAAAATAAACAAAAAATCTCACCTTCATCTCAGCCAATGACAGTATGTTGTTCAGTTTGAAATTACCCGTTGCTACCGGCGTGGTATACAGAAGACTATCATTCAACTGTTCAAAAGAAATGAGAAATACATTTTTCTAATGCAAGAAAAACTTAAAAAACCTCAAAAAGATATTTGAGGTATGTCAGAAAAGGCCAATATTAGGGGAAGAAATCTGCGAAAACAAAACTAACAAAAGTCAACATAAAATCAACAAACAAAACAAAAAACAAACAAACAACACACATCAACAAACAAACATAAAATCAAACAAGACAACAAACAAAAACAACAGTCACCATAAAATCAACGAACAATAAACATAAAATCAAACAGCAAAAGTCAATGTAAAATGAATTAACAAAAACAAAAAACAAACAAAATCAACATAATCAAAATTAACAAAAGTCAATATAAAATTAACAAATAAAACCAGCAACAAACAAAACCAAACAGCCAAAAAAAATCTAAACCAACAGAAGTCAACGTGGAATCAATATAAAACAAGATTAACATGTCAACATAAAATCAACAAACCAAAAAAAAAACAAAAAAAAACAATAAACAAAAAAAATCAAACAACAAATGTCAACATAAAATCAACTAATAACAACATCAAAACAAACAAACAAACAATTACCAAAATTAACATAAAATCAACAAAACAAAAAAGCCATCAAAATAAAACAAAACCAATAAAAGTGAACATAAGATCAAAAGGATACAACAATTTGTACAATTTCTTTTTTTTTGTAAAAATGTCAAAAACCTTTTCCATTGTTTTCACTGTTTTTCAGTTAAAATAACCAAGAGGAAAAAAAATCTATGAATCAATAATATCATACCCTAACATCCAACTAAATCCTACCAGGTACAAGTAAGCCCCGCCCACTGAACAAAGTGAATTAAGCCTCATTACAGAAGCATAGTGAATATTGTTTTCATGCCATGTTTAATGAAACCGATTGAGCAGTGTGTCCCTTACTAAGAAGAACATTCGAGGCTGCATCACTTTCCTGGAGCGCTTCATCAAGATCCCTTCCTTTAACAAAACCTAAAAAAACATACATGAATATATTACAAGCATTTACGATTAAAAACAGCTCAACAGGAATTAGCCGTTGTAAATGTACCCTTCCTGGTTGGACAATCACATGATTCCCAGTCAGGCGGCACTGAACCTCGTACAGCTTCTGGCTGTTATCCTGCGTAAAAAACATATTTCACATTCCTCAAAATTTTACAAAAAGCATAAGATATTGTAGGTATCTTTTAGAAGCAAAAAAAAAACTGATTCTGAATTACCTCTTGTCTTATGATTTCATTCGCATGATTAGCCACCTCCTTTACTATCATCAGGGCAGCTGTAAACATGTATAAATATATTGTTTATATATCATATAATAGAAGATTGAGATTTATTGTGTGCCTAATAAGACCATTTATTTTCACCTTCTGCATCTTTGTAGTCTGGCGATTCTTCATCTAGATTGTTCAGATAACCTAAGGAAAAATAATACAGGTGTACAGTATATTTAAAAATATCTTAAATGTATACTTATACAAAAAGAACACTTTGAATTGAGCAGTGTGTCCCTTACTAAGAAGAACATTCGAGGCTGCATCACTTTCCTGGAGCGCTTCATCAAGATCCCTTCCTTTAACAAAACCTAAAAAAACATACATGAATATATTACAAGCATTTACGATTAAAAACAGCTCAACAGGAATTAGCAGTTGTAAATGTACCCTTCCTGGTTGGACAATCACATGATTCCCAGTCAGGCGGCACTGAACCTCGTACAGCTTCTGGCTGTTATCCTGCGTAAAAAACATATTTCACATTCCTCAAAATTTTACAAAAAGCATAAGATATTGTATGTATCTTTTAGAAGCAAAAAAAAAAACTGATTCTGAATAACCTCTTGTCTTATGATTTCATTCGCATGATTAGCCACCTCCTTTACTATCATCAGGGCAGCTGTAAACATGTATAAATATATTGTTTATATATCATATAATAGAAGATTGAGATTTATTGTGTGCCTAATAAGACCATTTATTTTCACCTTCTGCGTCTTTGTAGTCTGGCGATTCTTCATCTAGATTGTTCAGATAACCTAAGGAAAAATAATACAGGTGTACAGTATATTTAAAAATATCTTAAATGTATACTTATACAAAAAGAACACTTTGAATAATAAACAATTAGAAGTTGTCATTAAACCATTTCACTTGCTGATTTTTATCACATTTCCACTCACAAAGCTATCAAACATAGCTCTTTGTTGCAAGTGCTGATTGTTTTCCACGATAACAGTGCCTTTAGTTTCTAACAATTTCATAAAGTTGATTAAAGTAATTATGAAGAGCTAGAATAATCCTTAGTTTGAACACATTTATGTAATCAGTGCATTTGCATTTTTACATGCATTGTTCACATTTTTTGCAGCATTAAGCCTGAACTGCTTACACAACACAAACATGCAGGAACATGTGGCTCAGACTTCTGCTTTCTCTGTAAAGCTGATTAGGTGTAAAACTAATGCATACAACTGACATGTCACACAAAAATGCTCTTCTGAAAACGTGTCGCTCTTGTGTTCAGATGTTTGGATGTTACCGGTCACTGAAAGTGAGTGTCTTTATTAGTGGGGTTTGCTGTCAGGCTTCACTGTTCTCTTGCTCTTAGTAATTTGTATGGCTGGGTATCAGTGCAGATTTCCTGATTCAATTCTGATTCACAAGCTCACACTTGCATATGAAATAAATTCTCTCACTGCCCTACCCTAGCAACCTACCTACCCTAGCAACCACCCACAATACCCTGGCAACTGTAATGTTTTAAAACACTACTCAGAACACCTTAGCAACCACATAACAACACCCTGGCAACCACCCACAATACCCTGGTAAATGCAATGTGTTAAAAAACACAGAACACCTTAGCAACCACATAGTAACACACTGGCAGCCACCCACAATACCCTAGAAACTCAAATGTGTTAAAAACACACAGAACACCTTAGCAACCACATAGTAACACACTGGCAGCCACCCACAATACCCTAGAAACTTAAATGTGTTAAAAACACACAGAACACCTTAGCAACCGCATAGCAACACCCTGGCAACTGCAATGTGTTAAACTACTCAGAACACCTTAGCAACAGCATAGTCATACCCTGGCAACCAGCCACAATACCCTGGAAACTGTAATGGAATGGAAAACACATAGAACACCTTAAAAAACACATAGAAACACCCTGACAACTGCAGCACAATGGCTAAAAACTACTCAGAACACCTTAGCAACAGCATAGCAACGCCCTGGCAAATGTAATGTGTTAAAAACTAATCCTAACACCTTAGCAACCACACAGCAACGCCCTGGCAAATGTAATGTGTTAAAAACTACTCCTACCACCTTAGCAACCACATAGCAACACCGTGGCAACCACCCAAAATGCCCTGGAAACTGTAATGTGTTAAAAACTACTCAGAACACCTTAGCAACCGCATAGCAACACCCTGGCAACCCACAATACCCTGGCAACTGTAATGTGTTAGAAAACCACTCAGAACACCTTAGAAACCACATTGCAACACCCTGGCACCCACCCACAATACCCTGGTAACTGTAATGTGTTTAAAACCTACCCGGAACACCTTAGCAACCACATAGCTACACCCTGACAACCACCCACAATACCTTGGCAACTGTATTGTGTTAAAAACTACTCAGAACACCTTAGCAACCGCATAGCAACACCCCGGCAACCCCCCACATTACCCAGGCAACTATAATGTATTAAAATACTACTCGGAACACCTTAGCAACTACATAGCAACACCCCGACAACCACCCACAATACCCTGGCAACTGTATTGTGTTAAAAACTACTCAGAACACCTTAGAAACCACATAGCAACACCCCGGCAACCCCCCACATTACCCAGGCAACTGTAATGTATTAAAAAACTACTCAGAACACCTTAGCAACCGCATAGCAACACCCCGGCAACCACCCACAATACCCTGGCAACTATAATGTTTTAAAATACTACTCAGAACACCTTAGCAACCGCATAGCAACACCCTGGCAACCACCCACAATACCCTGGCAACTGTAATGTATTAAAAAACTACTCAGAACACCTTAGCAACCGCATAGCAACACCCCGGCAACCACCCACAATACCCTGGCAACTGTAATGTTTTAAAATACTACTCAGAACACCTTAGGAATTGCAATGTATTTAAAAAAACATTGGCATGAACTCATAAGTGGATCCTCACTGGTCAGGAGCAGCTGATACTGTGGAATCCTCTGGATGGGTTTCAGCATGTAATGTTTCACTGCCAGGTTTGCACAGCATGGAAGGCTCTGTGAGAGAGAAAGAGAAAGGCAGATGATGGCCAGAGGGACATTTTCAGAGAAGTTTTTAAGAATGTAAAAAACCCAATAGACCATTCACACAAACTAGAGCATCTTGGTTACTACTGTCTGAAGTGAACTGAACAAACAGGTCAGAGTGGTTCTGTCACCTCAAACTCTCGGACGGCTTTGGCAAATGCTGGGTTTTTCCGGCAGTGCTCTTCTAGAAGGGCCACATTCTTGTCGAACTCACGAATGTAAGTGGAGTACATTTTCAGATAAGGGCCTTTCTTCACAAATATGTCCGCTACACCGCAATGCTCGTTCCTGTTTGAACAAGGAGACATCTATAAATAGTTCACATAAAAATACTCTCTGGCATCATTTATGTTGTTCCAAACCTGCATGATGTTCTTTCATCCGTGGAACACACACACACACACACACACAAAAAAGATATTTTGAAGAATGTGCTGGTTGCTCTTTATGAGAAACAGATCAGTTCAATCTGTGAATGAATCATTTAGATTCAGAGTCATTTGATTCAGACTCAAAAGAACATTGCTAATTGTCAAGAAGGGCTACTGCAGATGTCAAGATTTACAGTGAATAACAAGTTAAATTTCAGGATGTTTTTCATTCAGGATGTTAGAAATTAGGAAAATAGTGCAAGAATCATTTAGATTATTTCTATGATATTTTATTGCACATTTGGTTCCTTTTCGAAGCTTGAAAGCTGCAGTCCTTTTCATTGTAACTGCATGGAAAGGAGCAACTAGCACATTCTTTAAAGTTTCTTATTTTGTGTCAGAAGAAAGTCGTACAATTTTGGAATGACAAGTGAGTGAGTAGATGTTAGATGTAGAATATACATTTTAAAATATTTACATTATTAAACTCTTGAAGTGTTATATTTAAGTGACTAGTCAAATTTTGGGATAAAATTATGAATAAAATTAGCCCCAAATATTATATGGGTCAATGATATGATGTTTATATTTGGAGCATCTGTTAAATTAATCAATACATGCATTGACTTAAAAAACACCTGTTCTATAAAGACAGTTTTAATTTTTTAAAGATTTTTTTATTTGCATTTATTTATTATTAGTTCAGGTTGTTAAATGTAATGTAGTGTGACTTTAAACATGATATTTACTGTAGAAATTGTTTTTAAATAAATTAAAATATTTTTATATATATATATAATGATCAAAATGTGCACACATGTAAACTGTTTTGTTTTGGTTACACCACACCACATTTATTAAATTTAATATGTATGACATATTATTAAATATTTTCTTGAATATTTTATTTAATTTATCTTGAAAATGAGCTAACATTAGTACAAAGAGTACATTTCTAGAACTTGACACATTTGTTTTAAACTGAACCACAAAACCAGTCAAAGGGGTCAATTGATTTAAATTGAGATTTATATATCATTTGAATAAATAAGCTTTCCATTGATGTATGGTTTGTTAGGATAGGACAATATTTGGACGAGATATAACTATTTGAAAATCTGGAATCTAAGGGTGCAAAAAAATTAAAATATTGAGAAAATTGCCTTTAAAGTTGTCCAAATGAAGTCCTTCGCAATGCATATTACTAATCAAAAATTACGTTTTGATATATTTATGGTAGGAAATTTACAATAGGCTATATCTTCATGGAACATGATCTTTACTTAATATCCTAATGATTTTTGGCATAAAAGAAAAATTGATCATTTTGACCCATACAATGTATTGTTGGCTATTGCTACAAATATACCCCAGCGACTTATGACTGGTTTTGTGCTTCTGGCTGACATATGTCACTGACTAATAAAGCAAATTTCTTTGTCTAGCTTAGCTATTACATAAGTATCAAACATAAATTTGTCTATAGTTCTACAGTGACATTTTCCATGAAACTGTGACCTACAAACGCACTGTAGCTACCGACTTCCCAGCATTTCAATATCAATAAGAAGGTATGCAGAATTGTTGCTTTCTGATAGTTTGCAAATGTTTTTATTACCAGTGAGCAACCCGTTCCTCCAGCTCTCTCAACAGGTCACAGTTGAGCTCGTACAGCTGTGGCAAATAACACAAGATCTGCTTCAAGACTCGCTCGTCGATTACGGGTTTCCCCGCCTGACAGGAAGCCTTCAGTACCGCATCACGAAAATCCTGCAGGGCAAAAGGAAGTGAAACCATTATTTTAGATGCTATTACAAAGACCTTTTACCATCAGTAACACCAAAAGCTCTGATAATGGCCAAAGTCTTCGTAACTTAACACAATAAAAGTATCATAATAGTTCAAATTAGCTCAATTAATTGGAGCCTGGCAGACCCAGTTCCCATATTTTTCTCATTATATTACCAGAATATTCCATATTAGTTCTCCTCGCGCAAGAAGAAATACACTAAATTCATACAGGTTTGGAAGGACATGAGGGCGAGTAAATAAGGGTGAACTCTTCCTGGACAATGCCTAAACTGGTTTTATTTACCCCAGACTGATTTTTACCTAACAGACTACAAACAAACCTGCTGATCTGATGCTACCAAATTGCTATTTGTTTAGTTTTTTTAAATGGTGACAAAAATACTGAGAAACTAATAGATTAATTGCAATAATGCTACTGCAAGTCTGTCTGCTTTCACTAATAATGTATAAGAAACAGATGAAGCATTAAAAAGCAGATTTAGAAAAGAGCCCATGTGACTGATTTACTCACATTTCATGAAACAGGTGCAAAAGCAGGGCTTTACATGGGACATTACGTAATGGCTGCTACTTAACGTGATTGTGCCTAAATCAACTCAAGTCATAGTGAACACTTACTACATGGAGGAGCTTCAGCACTTTCACAAATCTGGAAATAAACAGAGAAAAAGTACAATTAAGAGAATTTTAAGAAAGAACGCAAATATCAAAAGGAAGGATTTATGCAAATAAAACTTAAGTTCTGTCGTGACAACTCTCGGAGGGATTGGCATGGTAATGTACATGACAATAATAATGTATTTGGTCTTGGCGGAATAGATCTGCTACGCTGCTGCGGCAGAGAACTGCCAATACATCCACAACATGCTGCTGTGAGCATGTAAGAAATACTGCTGCTACACATATAACATACATCAAATACCCCCATATAGCATACATGAATCACCTCGTAGCAGATCTATACAGGTGGAGCTGGGGAAGGTGGAGGGTTTCTGACGTGCGCTGCAAACTGCTACAGCAAACGAAAGCCAGGTATTTGAATATTGAGCAGCGAGCTCATTGGCTACTGATACAGGAGAGAACTAGTGATGTCCGATTCTCGAACGAACCGTTCGATTTAACTGGTTCTTCTTAGTGAACCGGTTGAACCAGTTCACCAAGTCCGACTGAATCGTTTTAAACGGTTCGCATCTCCATTAAGAAACATTAATCCACAAATTACTTAAGCTATTCACTTTTTTATCGTGGCTGACTCTCCCTTGGAGTCGAAATAAACCAATATCCCGTAGTATTTAATTTACTCAAACAATACACTGACTGAACTCCTGTGAAGAGAGAACTGAAGATGAACACGAGCAGAGCAGCATGTGTGCAGCGTGCCGGGTAACGAACGTACACGCCCACTGCTGGAGCGGTTCTCGTTCTCGAGTCAAGAACCGGTTGCATCGGTTTTCGGATCACCAGTACACTGAACCGAGAACCGTTTCTTTCAGATGCGTCCGATTTGAGAACCGATGAGCTGATGATACTGCGCATGTGTGATTCAGCGTGAAGCTACCGATCAGATTGCCTACTATGACTGACACAGCACGTCTGAACCGAACTGGTTCTTTTGGACAACTGATTCTGTGCTAATTTTAAGAGCGCAGGTAAACCGAAGACTTGAATGAACGGCAATCTGGCGAAACATAAGTTTATTTAATAACAAATAAATCGCAATGGATCAATGGATTAAAGTGAATTATGGTTTCTGCGCTGATGACAACTAATTTATTTACTTTATATCTTCAAGACTTAAATCCTGAAATCCTGGTCACTGCCTGTTACTGTATTTGGGTACTTAGTTGCAAAACTTAATTGTATACTTTTCAGATCATGATTATGATGTTTTAACTTACTGAAGTTATGATTACTGATTTTATATATTTGAATATGTATTTTCATCCCGGCCCGGGACGATAATCAATACATGCATTGACTTAAAAAACACCTGTTCTATAAAGACAGTTTTAATTTTTTAAAGATTTTTTTATTTGTATTTATTTATTATTAGTTCAGGTTGTTAAATGTAATGTAGTGTGACTTTAAACATGATATTTACTGTAGAAATTGTTTTTAAATAAATTAAAATATTTTTATATATATATATAATGATCAAAATGTGCACACATGTAAACTGTTTTGTTTTGGTTACACCACACCACATTTATTAAATTTAATATGTATGACATATTATTAAATATTTTCTTGAATATTTTATTTAATTTATCTTGAAAATGAGCTAACATTAGTACAAAGAGTACATTTCTAGAACTTGACACATTTGTTTTAAACTGAACCACAAAACCAGTCAAAGGGGTCAATTGATTTAAATTGAGATTTATATATCATTTGAATAAATAAGCTTTCCATTGATGTATGGTTTGTTAGGATAGGACAATATTTGGACGAGATATAACTATTTGAAAATCTGGAATCTAAGGGTGCAAAAAAATTAAAATATTGAGAAAATTGCCTTTAAAGTTGTACAAATGAAGTCCTTCGCAATGCATATTACTAATCAAAAATTACGTTTTGATATATTTATGGTAGGAAATTTACAATAGGCTATATCTTCATGGAACATGATCTTTACTTAATATCCTAATGATTTTTGGCATAAAAGAAAAATTGATCATTTTGACCCATACAATGTATTGTTGGCTATTGCTACAAATATACCCCAGCGACTTATGACTGGTTTTGTGCTTCTGGCTGACATATGTCACTGACTAATAAAGCAAATTTCTTTGTCTAGCTTAGCAATTACATAAGTATCAAACATAACTTTTTCTATAGTTCTACAGTGACATTTCCATTTAATTGTGACAGACCTACAAATGCACTGTAGCTACTGACTTTCCAGTGTTGCAATATAAATAAGAAAGGTATGCAGGATTGTTGCTTTCTCGTGGTTTGTTGATGTTTGCATTACCAGTGAGCAACCCGTTCCTCCAGCTCTCTCAACAGGTCACAGTTGAGCTCGTACAGCTGTGGCAAATAACACAAGATCTGCTTCAAGACTCGCTCGTCGATTACGGGTTTCCCCGCCTGACAGGAAGCCTTCAGTACCGCATCACGAAAATCCTGCAGGGCAAAAGGAAGTGAAACCATTATTTTAGATGCTATTACAAAGACCTTTTACCATCAGTAACACCAAAAGCTCTGATAATGGCCAAAGTCTTCGTAACTTAACACAATAAAAGTATCATAATAGTTCAAATTAGCTCAATTAATTGGAGCCTGGCAGACCCAGTTCCCATATTTTTCTCATTATATTACCAGAATATTCCATATTAGTTCTCCTCGCGCAAGAAGAAATACACTAAATTCATACAGGTTTGGAAGGACATGAGGGCGAGTAAATAAGGGTGAACTCTTCCTGGACAATGCCTAAACTGGTTTTATTTACCCCAGACTGATTTTTACCTAACAGACTACAAACAAACCTGCTGATCTGATGCTACCAAATTGCTATTTGTTTAGTTTTTTTAAATGGTGACAAAAATACTGAGAAACTAATAGATTAATTGCAATAATGCTACTGCAAGTCTGTCTGCTTTCACTAATAATGTATAAGAAACAGATGAAGCATTAAAAAGCAGATTTAGAAAAGAGCCCATGTGACTGATTTACTCACATTTCATGAAACAGGTGCAAAAGCAGGGCTTTACATGGGACATTACGTAATGGCTGCTACTTAACGTGATTGTGCCTAAATCAACTCAAGTCATAGTGAACACTTACTACATGGAGGAGCTTCAGCACTTTCACAAATCTGGAAATAAACAGAGAAAAAGTACAATTAAGAGAATTTTAAGAAAGAACGCAAATATCAAAAGGAAGGATTTATGCAAATAAAACTTAAGTTCTGTCGTGACAACTCTCGGAGGGATTGGCATGGTAATGTACATGACAATAATAATGTATTTGGTCTTGGCGGAATAGATCTGCTACGCTGCTGCGGCAGAGAACTGCCAATACATCCACAACATGCTGATGTGAGCATGTAAGAAATACTGCTGCTGCACATATAACATACATCAAATAACCCCATATAGCATACATGAATCACCTCGTAGCAGATCTATACAGGTGGAGCTGGGGAAGGTGGAGGGTTTCTGACGTGCGCTGCAAACTGCTACAGCAAACGAAAGCCAGGTATTTGAATATTGAGCAGCGAGCTCATTGGCTACTGATACAGGAGAGAACTAGTGATGTCCGATTCTCGAACGAACCGTTCGATTTAACTGGTTCTTCTTAGTGAACCGGTTGAACCAGTTCACCAAGTCCGACTGAATCGTTTTAAACGGTTCGCATCTCCATTAAGAAACATTAATCCACAAATTACTTAAGCTATTCACTTTTTTATCGTGGCTGACTCTCCCTTGGAGTCGAAATAAACCAATATCCCGTAGTATTTAATTTACTCAAACAATACACTGACTGAACTCCTGTGAAGAGAGAACTGAAGATGAACACGAGCAGAGCAGCATGTGTGCAGCGTGCCGGGTAACGAACGTACACGCCCACTGCTGGAGCGGTTCTCGTTCTCGAGTCAAGAACCGGTTGCATCGGTTTTCGGATCACCAGTACACTGAACCGAGAACCGTTTCTTTCAGATGCGTCCGATTTGAGAACCGATGAGCTGATGATACTGCGCATGTGTGATTCAGCGTGAAGCTACCGATCAGATTGCCTACTATGACTGACACAGCACGTCTGAACCGAACTGGTTCTTTTGGACAACTGATTCTGTGCTAATTTTAAGAGCGCAGGTAAACCGAAGACTTGAATGAACGGCAATCTGGCGAAACATAAGTTTATTTAATAACAAATAAATCGCAATGGATTATGTATAGTAAGTGAATTATGGTTTCTGCGCTGATGACAACTAATTTATTTACTTTATATCTTCAAGACTTAAATCCTGGCATGGTAATGTACATGACAATAATAATGTATTTGGTCTTGGCGGAATAGATCTGCTACGCTGCTGCGGCAGAGAACTGCCAATACATCCACAACATGCTGATGTGAGCATGTAAGAAATACTGCTGCTGCACATATAACATACATCAAATAACCCCATATAGCATACATGAATCACCTCGTAGCAGATCTATACAGGTGGAGCTGGGGAAGGTGGAGGGTTTCTGACGTGCGCTGCAAACTGCTACAGCAAACGAAAGCCAGGTATTTGAATATTGAGCAGCGAGCTCATTGGCTACTGATACAGGAGAGAACTAGTGATGTCCGATTCTCGAACGAACCGTTCGATTTAACTGGTTCTTCTTAGTGAACCGGTTGAACCAGTTCACCAAGTCCGACTGAATCGTTTTAAACGGTTCGCATCTCCATTAAGAAACATTAATCCACAAATTACTTAAGCTATTCACTTTTTTATCGTGGCTGACTCTCCCTTGGAGTCGAAATAAACCAATATCCCATAGTATTTAATTTACTCAAACAATACACTGACTGAACTCCTGTGAAGAGAGAACTGAAGATGAACACGAGCAGAGCAGCATGTGTGCAGCGTGCCGGGTAACGAACGTACACGCCCACTGCTGGAGCGGTTCTCGTTCTCGAGTCAAGAACCGGTTGCATCGGTTTTCGGATCACCAGGACACTGAACCGAGAACCGTTTCTTTCAGATGCGTCCGATTTGAGAACCGATGAGCTGATGATACTGCGCATGTGTGATTCAGCGTGAAGCTACCGATCAGATTGCCTACTATGACTGACACAGCACGTCTGAACCGAACTGGTTCTTTTGGACAACTGATTCTGTGCTAATTTTAAGAGCGCAGGTAAACCGAAGACTTGAATGAACGGCAATCTGGCGAAACATAAGTTTATTTAATAACAAATAAATCGCAATGGATTATGTATAGTAAGTGAATTATGGTTTCTGCGCTGATGACAACTAATTTATTTACTTTATATCTTCAAGACTTAAATCCTGGTATGCACATCACTGCCTGTTACTGTATTTGGGTGCTTAGTTGCAAAACTTAATTGTAAACTTTTCAGATCATGATTAATGTTTTAACTGACTGAAGTTATGATTACTGACTTTATATATTTGAATGTGTATTTTCATCCCGGCCCGGGACGATAGACTTGATATCATTACGTCATCGCGAATGACGTCATTACGTTAGGGCGTAAAAGAACCGATGAACTGTTTTTTTGAACCGGTTCATTGAAACGAACTGTCCGAAAGAACCGGGTCGCGGAAAATAACCGGACTTCCCATCACTAGAGAGAACCAATCAGCTGCCATGTGACAATGATGTTGCCAGGTCAAATTGAGTTAGACCTATCGGACTGCGCCATCTAGAGTTTCATGCCAGAACTCTGTATTTATTGAATTTATGCGAACCAGACTTACATTTTCTCTGAAGACGAGATCTCATTTACAATGTGCGCAGCCTTGGTCTTCTTTGTTTCAGTCTAAAAAAAATTAAGAAATTACCATAATAAATAACTATTTAGCTCTGATTAGATAAGTAAACAATGTATAGAAATTTTTTATATACTTTGTATATCCTGTTCTGTAATATTTCTATAAATATATAACTTTTCTTTTTTTTAGGATCAATTGTTATCTTATAAAGTGTTAGAAGATTTTATAACATTTCTTAATAATGTGAATACAGTACCTGTTTTTCTCTATTGACACTTTTATCCTCCTTTTCTGAGCTACCTTCATCTTCTTCTGAATGAGTATCATCCACTTTCAGCACTTCTTCCAACACATTTCTGGAAAGAAATCAAAAGACTTCTCAGATTTTAAAGGAATGTGAGAGGAACTGAAGAACTGCCATGAATACATCACCAAATTTCCCTTCTTCCCACCGTAACAGCTACAGAACCAGGGGCCTCATTTATCAACAGAGCGTAGAAAAGGTTCTACATTTTGTCCTTATATTTACACACATTCCTACATATAAGTACAAGTTGGTAGATCACACACTTTGTGTGAAACTGTGCTTACGCACTCATTATGCACACATCGCACTGTTGATAAATGAGGACCCAGAAGAGTGGCTAGTTATGACTCAGGATCTGTAGTATGAATTAAATGTAGGTCAAATGTGAAATCATTCAGCAACACCTGTTCAGAGTGCTGTGGCCATTCTTCAGATTCCATGTCGAATGTGTGCGTCACATAAACCAAACGAAACATGTTTTTAAGTTTGTATCGACCTAATGTTTTGTTGACAGCAGGTGTCTAATTATTGCAGTATAAATATAAGAAAGACAGTCCTAAACCGAACTTGACCGTCTGTCAAATTATCCAGCCTTAATTAAATTATTTTGTTACTGATATTGTGGAAAAGCATTTGAAAATGTAATTAAAAATTTGGTTATTTTAAAATCAGGTGATATTAGTGAATTTTTAATATATTCGTTTATTTGTTTTATTTTTTTTTAAATCTATACAAAATAATTAAAGAATTGTCTCTTTTTCAATTCATAAGTGTGAAATTTAATCTAATTGGATAAAACCCAAAGAAAATTGGAATTGGCGTTTGAATGACAGGAATATGATGTTGCTAAAATATTTAGTAAATATGATTATATATGTAAACTAACTACAAATCTCCATCCCTATGTACAGCATGTAAACGTCAATATTGTTTAACCTTTTTCTAGACAGTTTTTACAGTTGAATATTTTAAATTTCGGTTTATTTTAATTCTACCTTACATTCAAATTACAATTACAATTCTGCATTCTATTTAAAGGGGTCATATGACTCAATTTCATGGTTTCCTTTGTCTTTGGAGTGTTACAAGCTGTTCGTGCATATATAAGATCCGTAAACTCTCAAAGATTAAAGTCTCAAACCCAAAGAGATATTCTTTCTAAAAGTTAAGACTCATCCACGCCTTACTAAAACGCCTCGTTTAAACACGCCCCCACAAATCTAAATCACTGTGTTGGAAGTTTTGCATAACACTACCCAAATGTTTACGCAAAGAAAGAAGGCGTAACTTTTATTCTCACTGTAGTATTGTTGCTGCCGCCTCCGTCTCATGGAGACGCTGTGTGTTTCCAAATATGGTGAGGGACGTAACATTTCCGTCACGTGCTTGAGGTATTCAGCCAATCACAACGCACTGGATAGCTGGCCAATCACAGCACACCTCGCTTTTCAGAACGATGAGCTTTGTAAAAATCGACGTGTTTCAGAAAGACGGGGCATAGAGGAGCAACAATAATGTACAGTATGTGGAAAATAATGTGTTTTTTTAACCTTAAACCGCATAAACACATTTCACTACACCAAATACACAAAATAATGTTCTTTTTAGCAACATCATATGACCCCTTTAAATTAAAATTCAGGAATCAAATCAACTCAATTAATGAATTATTCATGCAAAAATGAAAAGTTATTATTTCATACTGTACATTATAATGTTGTCATGTCTAAATTCAAGCATCACAATAGTAATTTAACATTGACAAAAAAAACTTTCAGTTTTTATTTTTTAGTTTCTAGTCTGCGTTTTCACAAAATTTTAAATTAAAATGTTCAAACATAAATATAATTAATTGACCTGCATTGGGCATTTTTTTTGTTTAGTTTTTTTGGCGGTGTTTGACTTTATTAGTACAGGACAGTGTAGAAGTGACAGAAGCGAAGTGAGTGAGAGAGAGGGGTGGGATCAGGAAAGGTCCTCAAGTCAGGATTCAAACTCGGGACACCCGCACACATTGGACAATTTTTAATTAATATCCATGCATACTAACCTTTCAAGAAACTGCTGCTCTTTGGCATCTACCCCATGTTCTGGGAACACATCAGGAACTTCATAAATACCATCGTCCTCATATTTTGAAGACTGGTTGGCATCCTGTGCCTTTGCAGGGCTAAAAGGAGGCAGGTTTTCATATTCTGCGATATCTTCATATGCATGTTCAGATTCACCAGCATTCTCCAGATCTTCATAGACACTCTGCTCAACTCCTAATATGTTCCCATTCACTGCTCGCCTCAAATTCAGTCCATCTGGGAGTCCATTGTGAAGTGGCTTCGGTTTTGGAGAGACGATTTTGCGCTGGCTTTTCTCCGTGTCCACTGACTGGTTATTCATAACCGGAGCGAGATCGACAGCCTGTCCACTCTTGACGGATAACTTAGGCAACTTTTTGCCACGGTCAAGGTCCATGATCCTAAGAAAGGAGGTCTTCTTGAGTCCATCGGGTTTATGGGTGTCTGCTGACGATAAGGACTTGGATTTCGGCTTGAGAGTCTTCTTGTTTGGCACATGACTTGCTTGCTTCTTCTCAACTGCAAGAGGGATATGTCCTTCAATGTGACCATCGTTTCTCGGTGGAGATTTGGACGCTGGTGTCTTTTTAGGAAGCCTATCTACTGAAAGCTCTGTAGCCCCAATGTTGTCGTGCCTGTAGCCATCAGGTCGAAGTTTTTGGGTCTTCTTCAGGTGTTTATTGCTTGATACCAAAATCTCAACGACATCCAGATTTTGTGCTTTCGTTCCAGTTCCCTGTGCACCAATGTCCTGGGATTTATGTTGTTGCATCTGAGGGGTCTTCTGGCGTGGGGCAGGTGTTGGAGCGCCCTGGCTGGTGCACTGGGTGCTTTTCGCACCCCTTGAGGCCTGAGGATCTTTGTTCTCTCTAGAATGTCTTACAGCATTGATGTTCACCTTTGGACTTTCTTTCCATAACGGATCTGGATTGTTTACATCAACAGGTAAGACGGTAAACTCTTTTTTGGTGAGGCCTGTTGACTCCTGAAGGACAATGCTGGATTGTTCCTTCGTAGTTTTGCGCTGCATGGCTACTGGTGCTTTTTTAGGTGGCTTTGTAGTGGACGGACAATATTGCGCACTACTTACGGCTTGTTGACATTCTAGAAGTTCTGGAGGATCACTATCAGCAGATGGATTAACACTAGAGACAATGATGTTTTGTTGCTTCCTGGTCAATTGCATCTCAGAACCACTCTGATGTGCCTTCAAGGGCTCTGTGTTTTGGGATGTTTTCTGAGGTATTTCAGTGGGATGGAAATGATTACTATCGGATGAACTGTGTCCGGAGATGCACTTCGACAAAGTAGGTGTCACTAAATGCTTCTGTTCTTCTGGTATTCTCAAGGGAGGTTTTAATGGGCTCTTTCTGGGTCCTTCGTTTTTGCTCGCCTTATACTTATCAGGACTTTGTTGATGAACATTTTGGTTGTTTTCCTTCGGTGAGCAATCGGCACAGTTTCGGTCATTGCATACGCAGATGGGAATGATGTAATCCCACTCTGGCTTGTTGCTAGTGTGAGTTTCATTTCTGACATTTAAAGCACCAACGGTCTTTGTGATGTCAGACTTTTGTTGTAGAACAGCTTGATGGCAAACCTTGGATGTGAGGGGTTTCGGATTGAAAGCGAGAGGAGGGCGTTTAGAGAGGCATGGTTTTGGTGCCACATCAGGCTTAACTTTGCATTTCACAGCTGGTGAGGAAGGCTGGTAAACACACAGCTTTGAAGCAGGTGGATGCTCTGTTTGCATCAATGCTGGGAGAACCTTCGGTTTTGATGCCAAAGGTGGTTTCTGATCACCAGCTGAGAGGAAAAGCACATAGAGAAATATGAACAAGGAAAAGAACCCTTTGGCTGAAACACAGTTAGCATATTTAAAACATATTGTGTTTAGTTTGACTTCCATAATGTTTGAAGTCCATCAGACACCTTTTGCTGTTTGTGTTATAGTACATTTTACATATTCTACACTACACTATTTAAAATGAATGTTTCGAAGGGAGGCTTTTGCAGAGATGCCACAGAAGAACCAATTTTGGTTCCACAAAGAATATTTAACTGAAATCAACCTTTTTTTATTTCTTAGTGCGAAGAACATTTTAAAAATCTGAAGAACCTTTTGCCACTATAAAGAACCTTTTGTGGAATGAAAAGGATAATAATAATAATAATAATAATCATAATAACAATAATAATTTTCTCTGAATTAAATCCAGTACAAGATTTAACATTTGTTTCACCACAAAAACACAAATACTTTTTGGAAATATGTTTTTTTATCCAGGAGTGTAATGATGATGCTTTTAGGGGTCAATTTGGCAGCAAGAACAAACAACTGCATATACAGCAGAAAACAATCAGAAAATCTATGTAAAAATCAATTGCATATTTATGTTTTTTTTTTTTACCTGAAACATGTTACATTTTAGCAGTGTTGGGGAAAAGTTACTTTTAAAATTAGTGCATTACAATATTGTGATACTCCATTAAAAGTAACTACTTGCGTTACTCAAGTTACTTTTTATGAAAAGTAATGCAAGTTACTTTTGTGTTACTTTTTGTCACTTGCTCTGGGCTTGCTTATTTTTTATTTTTATTTTGTTTTTTTTACAAAAATCCAAAAGTTATATTTTGGCATCAGTAAAGGCCCTTTCACAGCAATAGTGAAATGAATAAGCCTCGGGCTAAAGGAAGTGTTTCAAGTTAATCTCAACACGGGGACAGGAAAGATGTCAGTGAATAAATGGGAAAACAAAGTTACTTGCTTTACTTATTTGAAAAAGTAACTCAGATATTTCATTGTAAATTTAAAAGTAATGCGTTTAAAAGTCAAAAAGTAATCTGATTACATATTTTGGGTTACTTGTAATGTGTTACCCCCCAAACAGCATTTTAATTTTTTTTAAATATTATATCTAAATATTCTTTAAGTTGTTAACTCGTAAAATTAGGAAATGCCATTAAGTGTTACATTAGCTAAACATTAAATAGGCTTGGAGTCTATCAAAACCCAAAACAGATAAGCACCTTTAAGATGCTGTCATTTCAGTTTCTACATTGATCACTACATTGCAAGAATGTACTGTTCATGGAAAGTCCCCAGCTTCAATGGAAGTACGAATTATATTGCATATTCTACTATTTAACTTTGTTAAAATAACACTTAAAAAATCCATCAAATACATATGGTAGACTGTGAGACTATAGCTGTCATACATTTTACTCCAGTGAATATTTCGGGTAGATGCTTGAACTAGGCATTTAAAAAACAAACAAAACCACTTCTAGAGAAAATACTTGTTAACATATTTTGACAACTCTCCGTGTGACAACTAGTTTTTATTTTCTCTTATTTTTGACTTTCCTTTTAAAATGTGAATTCAAACAAGCATAAAATAAACAAGTGGTGAGCTTGTGATATCTTTTTCACATTTGTCTTTTAAATGACATGTTATTTAAATATCACATCAGCTTATTGTATAATTAAAATGGTTGTAGTTGTGACTTGGTGTGAATTATGTGTAAAAAAATAAATTTAAAAAAACGCACTCACCTGCTCTCTTCATCGTCCCACAATATTCACTTATTCATGACATATATGTGACCACCAGCAAAAGTCCGCTGAGCGTTTGTGTTTCCAGGTGCATGTTTTCTAGAAGTTTAACGACACAATCCAAGGCAATGTTTCAGTCCAGTTTAATGAGGAAAGACTGTGATCAAATTCTTTAAAAGGCTCAGGGAGGGCGGGTTACAACTGTACACACGTGCCTTTATGTGGAAGGTAATTCAGGTTTCAGTAATCCCTTCCATTGTGTGCTCTACTATTTAACTTTGTTAAAATAACACTTAAAAAATCCATCAAATACATATGGTAGACTGTGAGACTATAGCTGTCATACATTTTACTCCAGTGAATATTTCGGGTAGATGCTTGAACTAGGCATTTAAAAAACAAACAAAACCACTTCTAGAGAAAATACTTGTTAACATATTTTGACAACTCTCCGTGTGACAACTAGTTTTATTTTCTCTTATCTTTGACTTTTTTAAAAAGTGAATTCAAACAAGCATAAAATAAACAAGTGGTGAGCTTGTGATATCTTTTTCACATTTGTCTTTTAAATGACACGTTATTTAAATATCACATCAGCTTATTGTATAATTAAAATGGTTGTAGTTGTGACTTGGTGTGAATTATGTGTAAAAAATAAATTAAAAAAACGCACTCACCTGCTCTCTTCATCGTCCCACAATATTCACTTATTCATGACATATATGTGACCACCAGCAAAAGTCCGCTGAGCGTTTGTGTTTCCAGGTGCATGTTTTCTAGAAGTTTAACGACACAATCCAAGGCAATGTTTCAGTCCAGTTTAATGAGGAAAGACTGTGATCAAATTCTTTAAAAGGCTCAGGGAGGGCGGGTTACAACTGTACACACGTGCCTTTATGTGGAAGGTAATTCAGGTTTCAGTAATCCCTTCCATTGTGTGCTCTGTTGATCATGAGTTATTACTGTGTTCATAAGTTAAAAGTCCCATATTGGCGTTAAAGGGATAGTTCACCCAAAAATGAAAATGTGATGTTTATCTGCTTACCCCCAGGGCATCCAAGATGTAGGTGACTTTGTTTCTTCAGTAGAACACATTTGATGATTTTTAACTTTAACTGTTGCAGTCTATCAGTCGTATAATGCATGGCAATGGTAACAAAATCTATGAGAGTAAAAAAAACATGCACAGACAAATCCAAATTAAACCCTGCGGCTCGTGACGACACATTGATGTCCTAAGACACGAAACGATCGGTTTGTGCGAGAAACCGAACAGTATTTATATCATTTTTTACATCTAATATACCACTATGTCCAACTGTCTTTGAGTGCGCGCACGGCATCCGGTGCGTGAGGTGTGTAATCCCTTTAATACAGAGATAATTACATGGAAATAAAACCCCATCTATTTCTGTGCTGAATGTATTCATGTCGGTAAAAGGAAATAAATCTGTTACTGATAAGCATAGATTAAATCTACTCACAAGACGTTTTCAATCACATTTGTGGAGGCTAAACGCCAACATTACGCTACATTTTCATTCCCCTCAAAATCTAGCCTCAATGTAGTTGTGCATATATGAGTAGCTAATATGTAAGCTAAATGTGAAAAATATTTAGCGATAAATTGTATTCCTATGAATCCCAAAATCCATTTGTGACCCTGGAGCACAAAACTAGTCTTAAGTCGCTGGGGTATATTTGTAGCAATAGCCAAAAATACATTGTATGGGTCAAAATGATAGATTTTTCTTTTATGCCAAAAATCATTAGGATATTAAGTAAAGATCATGTTCCATGAATATATTTTGTAAATTTCCTAGCGTAAATACGTATGTCAAAACTTAATTTTTGATTAGTAATATGCATCGCTAAGAACTTCATTTGAGCAACTTTAAAGGAGATTTTCTCAATATTTAGATTTTTTTGCACCCTCAGATTCCAGATTTTCAAATAGTTGTATCTCAACCAAATATTGTCCTATCCTAACAAACCATACATCAATGGAAAGCTTATTTATTCAGCTTTCAGTTGATGAATACATCTCAATTTCGAAAAAAGGGACCCTTATGACTGGTCTTGTGGTCCAGGGTCACATTTTGCATGGATCTCCACATGCGCCCCAATGAGCAATACTTGATTTGTGAACAAATCGATTTTTTAAATCAGATTCACAAACCACAACCAGTCTGAATTAAAGAGTCAGTGAATCAGCAACTCATGATTCATTGAACTGCCTCGGACATGTTTAATTTGTAATGAGCCGATCAATAACCGACGAGGAAACTGAACTTGGATATGGTTTTATTTGGGACGTTTAGAGCATGCGGATGTCAGCTGTTTTTGAACGAATCACCTGATCGTCTGAAACCACAAATTAAAGGCCTAAATGCAGAAGGCTATGGTGTTCAGTGGGGCGTTTTCAAACCATGGGCGTTTAGAGGTGGACCTCTATATTTTAGCAATTGGTTAAAACAGGATAAAAACGCCCGTATCGGTTTAGTATAAACACCCTTTTTTTGTTCTACTACAGAAATAGATGCAGCATCGATCCCACATAATGAATCTGTTTGGTGAACTGTTTAAAAAGTTCGGAGTCACTGAATGTATCTAATCCCATCAGCAACATTTCTAACCTAAAACCTGCTGAATCGTTTGAATCAGACCCTGCATCCCAATGTGCATACTATCCACCCTAAATAGTAATGCCCTAAATAGTATTGAAAATTACTATCACATAGAATTTAGGATGGATAGTGTGCACATTGGGACGCAGGTAGACACTTTGAAACAAACAGGGTTTTTTTTTCATTGATTTTTCATGTTACATTATTATGCCAATATATAGTGACTGTCTTTATGTGTATTTTAATATACCCAGAAAAACTACATTACATACCCAAATTATATAGTGGCGCACTCTAGTGATTGAGAAATGCAATGTTAATTTCAGCAAAGGTCAAGAGTCTGTCATTTATATACATGTACTGAAGTTTGTGTGCTATACATTTTTAAATTCAAAATATAGAAAAAAATATATATATTATAAAATATAATAAACAAAATGCGTTCGCTTTGCACCATCCAAAAATATAAATGTTAAATCCCAGTGTTTTGATTTATTTAGTTTAACAAAGACTTAATTTATATTCAAAACTAGCATTACTGTCATATGCTCAAACTATTAACACAAAAATGTCACTTCTGATAGTGACACCACGGGGTCTACTTTATATTGGATGTAAGAGGTGTTACCATCAAGCAGCAGAAACCAAAAAACCCTGAAGCTGAACAAGTGGAGGATCCTGATCAAAGTTCATCATCCTTTCAAGAGAGAGAAGCTCTAAGAACAGCTCTCAATCAAGCAGCTTTGAACCCTCTGATGGAAGTAAGGTAGACACCCCAAAAATGATCTATAATGGCCTAAAGTGTTAATAGATGTGTGTTGTCCTAAATAAATAAATAATGCACAGATTATGTTTTATTCTTTATTATGCATAAAATCATAGTTAATACATACAAACACAACATACAAATATGAAATAATTTCAAATATTCCATTAAGCATATGAATATGCCGTATTAATGCTTTAAGCCGTTTGGTCCCAACTGCTGGTCTTTGATTTTGTTTGTCGTGCGCTGCTTTGTTTCTGTAGGTGACCACCGGCCCACATCTGCAGGGTCCTGTTGAAGAAACAGACGTAATGATTTAATAATTTAATGAGTGATTCTTAGAGAAAATCTAAAGACGTATTGCTTCTACCACGAGGGGGTCTGTGAGTTGAAAAGGATATGATACTCGTCCCAGATTCATTTATATTGGAATACAATACAGTTTTAAATAGAGGATGCAGAAAACTTTAGCTATAGCGTTTCAGATTTTAAGTCTAAGTACAGCTCGGAGATAGAAGGGACTAACCATCTTCAAGGTGAGCTGAGACCTGGGCTGAAGGCGGCTCTGAGTTCTCTGGTTCAGGTGTGAAGTGTTTATCTGAGGGGCTTGATGGCTCTTCCTCCACAGTTTGAGCTTCAACTGAACCTTGTTGATTTCCACACCCAGTTTGTTTTCTGTGGAGGCGGCTCCCCGTGGGGTCCCGGCATGCACAGGGTTCCTGTCAGGTAAAGCCATGGGATCACCCTATACAGAAGAGGCTTGAGGCTTCTGCTGCAGCAGGTCCTGCCTCAGTTGCTCAGGGATCTTAGGTTTTGGCACAGCTTCTCTCTGTAGAGATTTGGTGCACATGGGTGTGTCTTGAGGAGACACTGTGGGCACGGGTGCACCCTGTGTCTTCTTCTGCCTCCACGGCTCCCAGTGTTGCATCTGGGAAGCCTGAGTGCAGAGCCTCATCCTTTTTAGATTCATCACTGAAGACCAGGGATGTGGGGCATGAAGTTTCTCCTGCCTCCGTTGTTTCTCACCACCGCACTGAGGTGAGGTCCCCATACTCCGGCTCTTCAGATATAGGAGAAGAAACAGTGAGGGCAGCGGTGAGCTCATCTGAGAGCTCAGGAGATGAGGACTGCACTGCACTCTCAGGAAAACTGGTGGGGATGGTTGACATACTCATATTGATGTTTGATGTGATGGTGCAAGATGATTGCATAACTCAGATGCTTATAATGGAAAAGTACAGTGTATACCACCTTCTACATGCATATAAGAGATAACTATTAAACTATTAATGCGTTCAGTATCATCTTTCAGAATTAACCAAGGAGTGGTGGATGAGTTCCTCAAAGACAAGATAACGTCTATGAGGCTCAGTATTTATGAGTAAATGTTTAAAATGGTCATAGTCTGGATTTGGCACTGCAGGATTGGTTCTGTTGATATAATATACTGAAAAGTGTTGCGTTGATGCAGAGATTATAATGTGTCATTAAATATCAAGAATATAGGAGGATATCATCTGTGTATGGGAACATAATTATCAACAATTATATATTTAAAAAAAAAATCAAATTGCTCAAATCAGTCATTACTTTGATCATTATAATTTACATATCTGAACATTTCTGTTTGTTTTTTTAATCTCAGTGCACAATGGACCACACCCACTGATCTCACTAGCGGAAATTTGTCTTAAAACAACACATCTGCTTTAAATATTAATAGTATTACCAAAAAAATATATATAAAATTAAAAATATCATCTAAAAAATGTTAGCTAAACTTAGAAATAAATATAATGTTCATTCAAGCGCTTTTATGACAGCAGAGAGCAGCGGCGTGAACTTGTCATGTGGCAACCATACATTGCTGCTGATTTCCCTTTAGGATGCGCTGAAGCAGGAAATATGTACTGAAGCTTATTTATGATTTCTGCAATAAAACACTATTTAAAGTTAAGCGCGCGCATGAATGTAATCTGCGTAATCAGCATTGTTTACACTTAGGGTAAAGCGTGCGTATGCGTTGTGATACTCTCCAAAATGGTGGAAGACAGTAACTCGGAGGAGAAGAACTGTTGAATAAAGTCGTTATTTTTGTTTTCTTTGCGCACAAAAAGTATTCTCGTAGCTTCACAAAACTGAAGTCGAGCCACTGATGTCACATGGACAGTTTTACCGATGTCCTTGCTACGTTTCTGGACCTGTGAACATTTCAGTTGTGTTGCTGTCTATGCAGGGTCTGAGAGCTCTCACATTTCTTCAAAAATATCTTAACTTGTGTTCCAGAGATGAACGAAGGTCTTACGGGTTTGGAACGACATGAGGGAGAGTAATTAATGACAGAATTTTCATTCTGGATGAACTGACCCTTTAAGGCAGAATTTTCTAAGTCAAGCACACCTCGCTGTCATTACAGTACGTCTGTTTTATACTTTTTGAATAAAAGTTTATTTATTTTTTTATCTTACTGGCCACAAACTTTTAAATGGTAGTGTACATTTGTTCTTTATTATAATATAGGATATTCCATTTATTCAATTTTTTCATTCTCTATTTGCCTTTATTAACAATTTTCCATCCAAAATGAAAACTGCTATATAAAAAAATAATACTAATATGAACAATAATAACAACAATAATAATTAGCAGCACATTACTGTATTATTTATAACAATAATTGTAAAAACAATATTTATAAAAAAAAATTAAAATATTAAACCAAATATGAAACATTATTATAAAATTTTTATTTTATTAATAATCTTAATATTAACGCCATGTTTACTGTACTTGTAGTGCTGCACAATTTGGGCAAAATTTTGATTATATATCAATATAACAATAATAATAATAATAATAATTAATAAATTTCATTAATAAAGACAATAACAATAATGATTGTTGATATTTTTATTATTAGTAATATTATTAGTAGTATTATTACTACTGAATATTTATTATTTCTAATATGATTAGTTTTTATTATTAATTATTATTATTGAATAAAACATTAAGCAATTATTATTATTATTAAAATGTTAAACAAAATGAAAACTATGACTATTGTAATTATTTTATTATTAATAATACCAATAATAATGATTAATTGATTAAACAAAACAAGAAATATGACTATTATAATATTATAAATGTATTCTAATTTATCATTTTAATTATTATTAAAAACATTAAACAAAAGAAATATTACTACTGTATTATTTAATGAGTATTTATTAACATATAAAAATAATAATGTATTTTTACAGTACAACTGTGAAATTATAATACTAATATTTATGGCTTTCTTAACGGCTTCATTTGAAGCCACGCTGTGATGTTGCTGTTATTCCTGTAGCTCACTCAGCTCAGAGTCAGAATAGCGTGTCGTGAACATGAAGTGCGTGCAGGAGTTTACCGTTGCTCAGATCACTGGACGGCGACTGGTCTTGATCCGCTGCAGGAAGAGAGAGGTCTGGCGCTGTCTGGACGGCTGGAGAGACTCGTGGGTCTGACAGAGCTCTCTTCTGATGGAGAGACTGCTTCTTAAACACATGAGTGCTCTTCAGGAGCTGCTGTTTGTCTTTAGCTGTGTCTGCAGGCCGTCACTGACCCAAGCGCCTCTGATGGATTCTCTGAGAAGAGAATTTAGCGAAAACCAGCTAAAACCAGTTAATTTAGCAAAAACCAGCTAAAACTAATTAATTTAGCGAAAACCTGTTAAAAAGTTAAAACCAGTTCATTAAGTGAAAACCAGCTAAAAAACAACTAAACCAGTTAATTTTGCAAAAACAGCTAAAACCAGTTCATTTAGCAAGAAAAGAAGAAGCTAAAACCAGTTAATTTAGCGAAAACCAGCTAAAACCAGTTAATTTAGCAAAAACCTGCTAAAACTAATTAATTTAGCGAAAACCTGTTAAAAAGTGAAAACCAGCTAAAAAACAACTAAACCAGTTAATTTTGCAAAAACAGCTAAAACCAGTTCATTTAGTAAAAACCTGCTAAAACTACTTCATTTAGCAAAAAAATAAGCTAAAACCAGTTAATTTAGCAAAAACCTGCTAAAAAGTTAAAACCCGTTCATTTAGCGAAAACCAGCTAAAACCACTTAATTTAACAAAAACAGCTAAAACCAGTTCATTTAGCAAGAAAAGAAGAAGCTAAAACCAGTTAATTTAGCGAAAACCTGCTAAAACTACTTCATTTAGCAAAAAAAGAAGCTGAAACCAGTTAATTTAGCGAAAACCTGCTAAAACCAGTTAAAACCACCATATTTAAATGTTACTACTTAACTAGATTTTTTTTAAAAGTGTGAAGACAAACTTTAAGGGAGTTTGAAAAAGCCTAGCCAGAAAGTTTGAAAAAGTTTGAAAAGCTTTAAGTTTGAAGGTTTTCAGTTTGAAGTAGTTTGAAATTTAAAATAGTTTTAAAAATTAAAGTTTGAATGTTTTGAAGGCAATACAGTCAATCAGAAAAACAGAGAGGGTAATACTTGCTGACTTGCAGCTGGTTTTAATTGGTTTTAGCTAAAAAAACAGCTAAAACCAATTAAAACCAGTTCATTTAATGAAAACCAGCTAAAAAAACAACTAAACCAGTTAATTTAGCAAAAACTGCTAAAACCAGTTAATTTAGCAAAAACAGCTAAAACCTGCTAAAACCAGTTAAAACCACTTTATTTAGCAAAAACCAGCTAAAACCAGTTAATTTAGCAAAAACCTGTTAAAAAATTAAAAACCCGTTAATTTAGCGAAAACCAGCTAAAAGCAGTTAATTTAGCAAAAACCTGCTAAAATTACTTCATTTTGCAAAAACCAGCTAAAACTAATTAATTTAGCGAAAACCTGTTAAAAAGTTAAAACCAGTTCATTAAGTGAAAACCAGCTAAAAAACAACTAAACCAGTTAATTTAGCAAAAACAGCTAAAACCAGTTAATTTAGCAAGAAAAGAAGAAGCTAAAACCAGTTAATTTAGCGAAAACCTGCTAAAACCAGTTAAAACCACTTCATTTAACAAAAACCAGCTAAAACCAGTTAATTTTGCAAAAACCTGTTAAAAAGTTAAAACCCGTTCATTTAGCGAAAACCAGCTAAAACCAGTTAATTTAGCAAAAACCTGCTAAAACTACTTCATTTAGCAGAAAAAGAAGCTAAAACCAGTTAATTTAGCAAAAACCTGCTAAAACTACTTCATTCGTTCATTTAGCGAAAACCAGCTAAAACCAGTTAATTTAGCAAAAACCTGCTAAAACTACTTCATTTTGCAAAAACCAGCTAAAACTAATTAATTTAGCGAAAACCTGTTAAAAAGTTAAAACCAGTTTATTAAGTGAAAACCAGCTAAAAAACAACTAAACCAGTTAATTTAACAAAAACAGCTAAAACCAGTTCATTTAGCAAGAAAAGAAGAAGCTAAAACCAGTTAATTTAGTAAAAACCTGCTAAAACTACTTCATTTAGCAAAAAATTAGCTAAAACCAGTTAATTTTGCAAAAACCTGTTAAAAAGTTAAAACCCGTTCATTTAGCGAAAATCAGCTAAAACCAGTTAATTTAGCAAAAACCTGCTAAAACTACTTCATTTAGCAAAAAAAGAAGCTAAAACCAGTTAATTTAGCAAAAACCTGCTAAAACTACTTCATTTACCAAAAAAAGAAGCTAAAACCAGTTAATTTAGCGAAAACCTGCTAAAACTACTTCATTTACCAAAAAAAGAAGCTAAAACCAGTTAATTTAGCGAAAACCTGCTAAAACTACTTCATTTACCAAAAAAAGAAGCTAAAACCAGTTAATTTAGCGAAAACCTGCTAAAACTAGTTAATTTAGCAAAAACCTGCTAAAAAGTTAAAACCCGTTCATTTAGCGAAAACCAGCTAAAACCACTTAATTTAGCAAAAACCTGCTAAAACTACTTCATTTAGCAGAAAAAGAAGCTTAAACCAGTTAATTTAGCGAAAACCTGCTAAAACTACTTCATTTAGCAGAAAAAGAATCTTAAACCAGTTAATTTAGCGAAAACCAGCTAAAACCAGTTAATT
>NW_015506022.1:243957-244288 GCF_001515645.1 Sinocyclocheilus grahami
AGCATGTATGCTGCTGCGTGTATTGGTTTCATGCAGAACTCTTGGTGCTTCTCCAGGGACTTGACCACTGCAGTCTCCACCGCTTGCAGCAGCAGGGAGGCGGGCAGGACGGTTTGTATTTCCTCTTTGAGCTCAGCAAACAGATATTTAACATCTGACAAGATGGCAGTATCCCCTTCTATCTTGGCAATAGCTGCTGCTATTGGTTTGAGGATTCTCTGGCTGCCGGTCACTCTTTCCCAGAACATATCATCTAACAGGATTCTCTTGATGGCACTTTCAATGGCTGCAGTCTGGGATATGGCCATCTCTTGCAAAGACTCCTTCCCCT
>NW_015506022.1:245814-246220 GCF_001515645.1 Sinocyclocheilus grahami
CCCGGATGGCCACCAGCTTCTCCTCCCTTGCATTCGTGAGCCTGTTGCGAACCTTTGCGTGTGTGTTCCCAAACAGTGAGCAGTTGCGCTCAGAGGCGGCTGATGTTGGTGGGATTTGAAGGATGATAGACGCTACAGGTGCAAGTGCCTCAGATCCACAAAGTCCTTTCCACCAGGTAGATGCAGATATGTGCTGGCACGATTGCCATATCCCATCCCATTCCCAAAGGCCTTGCTTGGTACGGTACTTTGCTAGACTGCCGAGAACCTTGCCTTCATCAAGCCCAAGACGGTGAGACATGGCAGTAATAACAGCGTAAGCACTGCGGATCTCTTCAGCAGAGAGTATGCTTTTCTCATACTTTGGGTCCAGCATGTATGCTGCTGCGTGTATTGGTTTCATGCA
>NW_015506022.1:248759-256526 GCF_001515645.1 Sinocyclocheilus grahami
ACTTTCCATGGGAACTTCGTCTGGGGAATTTTGGAAATATTCCAAATTGGAAACTTCACAGGAATTTACGGGAATTAACTGGAAATTTGGGGAAATTTATTTATATAAAAATAGTCTCTCATACAAACATAAACACAAACATTTTGTTTGATCATAAGCTGACATGCATGCAAACTAATACACATTTTTAAGAAATGACATTTTAAATATTTTTTGGAATCTGTGATGCTTTTTCTCAGGATTTATTGATGAATAAAAACTTAGAAAGGACAGCATTTATTCAAAATAGAATTATTTTCTAACTGTGATAAATTCTATTTGTTTGGTTCTTGAGGATGAGGCCTTAAGCTGTTGGCGCCTGCCTACTTTGGCTTTTATTTGTACATTTTACATTTATGCTGTTTTGTAATGGTGTTCATGTTTTTTTAATCTTGATATCAAAAAGCCTGTTTCCACCGCAGGAACTTTCACCAGGAACTAGGGACTTTGGGCTGGTATTCGGTGTGTTTCCACCGCAGGAAGCAGGATCTAAATAAAGTTCCTGGTAAAAATTTGCCTCTCGGAAAGTCCCTGTACAAAATGTACAAATAAAAGCCAAAGTAGGCAGGCGCCAACAGCTTAAGGCCTCATCCTCAAAAACCAAACAAATAGAATTTATAAAAGAATACAGAACCCATACATTTCACAGAAGATAAACATGCATTGAGATATAATACTATAGACAGAGGGTTGCAAAATTCCGGGAATTTTCACGACTGGAAACTCTCAGAAAGTCCCGGCTCACGAGGTAGTACTTTTTCAAAGGTCAGGAACTTTCGGGGGCGGGACTTGGGCGCTGAGCATGCTGATTGGTTGAGTTCACGCAGCATTGTATTTCAACCACCATATATTCGCATAATTTTGAAAATATTACTGTTATTGTGTCATGAAGTGTAGTTTTAAAAGTATTTCAGGCGAGAATGTAGTTGTTTAAAACTCAAATCTGCATTGAGATATAATACTATAGACAGAGGGTTGCAAAATTCCGGGAATTTTCACGACTGGAAACTCTCAGAAAGTCCCTGCTCACGAGGTAGTACTTTTTCAAAGGTCAGGAACTTTCGGGGGCGGGACTTGGGCGCTGAGCATGCTGATTGGTTGAGTTCACAGCATTGTATTTCAACCACCATTTATAAACATAATTTTCAAAATACTGTTATTGTGTCATGAAATGTAGTTTTAAGAATATTTCAGGAGAGAATGTAGTTGTTTAAAACTCAAATCTGCAGTTTATTTATAAAGACAGCGCCTATTTGAAAGTTTCGGAGATGTGAGCTCCAGGCGATCAGCGGGCGCTCAGTGCTCGTGTATCCCGATGAGAGCAGCCTCAACTCGGCTAGTCCTTCTGACATTTGCTGCTGGCTCTGATGTCTCTGTACTGGTTAAACATGAGATATAATTCATTTTAGGTGAATCTAACAGGTAATCTTTGGTCTTTATTCTATTAATATGTTCAAATTAAACGAAAAGAGGCAGTGGTGTTTGATATCATATTTCGTCTTATTGTAAATACAGAGTAGCCAAAGCGAGCTGACTGATGTTATGAAGTATGGACTTGCGCCGTCCCGTCCGCGGGAGTTCACAATCCCGAGTCGAACTTGCGAAGTCCGAACTACCGACGACGCCAATTTGCAAAATGACCAAGTCCGAAATGTGCATACTTGGTATTGAGAAACGACGCTGGACTTGGAGGAGCAGTTGCGCACAGGCCTACGTCACCAGACTACTTGCCTAACCTTCACATTACTTTAGGCCATACCTGTCAACCCTCCCGCTTTTCCTGGGATTCTCCCGTATTTTACCATTCTATTATCATCCCGTTTAAATATTTTCCCGTATTTCTCCCGTATTTTTTTACTTTTTATTAAAAAAAAAATCCCACTTGGCGTATTTTATATGTTTGCTACATTCGCTTCCGGTAAAACTCCCGTAATTTGTACGGGCCAAACCTCATTATATGAATAATCACGACAACAAATTCCAAGGTTGTCCAGTTGCCAGATCTAGTATAAAACGCATCTATCTGCGCAAGTAGTACCGCGGGAAGGAAACAGTGATCACTGGTAGAAATGGGAGGAGAAGACTCAGGTGCTCCAGTGAAAAAAAATAAATATACATGTAAATATTTACATGCATAATGAGATATAGCTTGCACTTCAAAAGGCTTTTTAATTGATTAAATATGAGCGCTGCAAGTTTCAAAGTCAGGTGCTGCGCTGCTTTGTTTAAGTGAAGTGAGTGAAGTGACATGTGGCCAAGTATGGTGACCCATACTCGGAATTAGTGCTCTGCATTTACCCATCCAAAGTGCACACACACAGCAGTGAACACACACAAACCGTGAACACACACCCGGAGCAGTGGGCAGCCATTTATGCTGCGGCACCCGGGGAGCAGTTGGGGGTTCGGTGCCTTGCTCAAGGGCACCTCAGTCGTGGTATTGAAGGTGGGAGAGAGCGCTGTACATTCACTCCCCCCACCTACAATCCCTGCCGGTACGAGACTCGAACCTGCAACCTTTTGGGTTATGAGTCCGACTCTCTAACCATTAGGCCACGACTTCCCCTGACGTTTACTGCGGTTACCGGGGAAACGGCTATATTCCTGGCGAAAAGCGCCACCTGCTGGCAGAGAATGAATTTGCATTTTTCAATAAGCCCTTCTGCTCTTTGTTTAGACCAAAGCCAAAAACGACCCTTATTTTTACGCAGAAAACCCGCAGTTGTAAATGTGAACTGCTGGATCGACAAGAAGATAATGAATGATAAAGCTCTAAAGATATAGCCTACACTAAGATATATTTATGTTACTAAATTAATATAATAGTTTGATATTAATTGTTTAAATTAATATAAAAATAAAATGAAATAATATAATATAAACATTTTTACTTTTGACTCCGCCCCCCCGACCGCAGTTGTAACTGTAACTGTAAACTGTAACGTTACGAAGCTACGAGAATACTTTTTTGCGCAAAGAAAACTAAAGAGTATTCTCGTAGCTTCGTAACTTTACAGTTGAACCAGTATCCGGGGAAGCAGAGGTGAAGTGACAATTATTTGTGTGTTATTTTAAGCATAACTCGTTAGATTGCAGTGTAATATTGTAAGGAGACTAAGTGGACCGACTCATAGCAGCAAGCATTGTTTACCTAAAACACATATTAGTACTAATTCACACACACACAGTTAACGTCAGCTGAAATGTGTGGCGATTATTGGAGCGTTTTTATAATTGCATGGAGATTGTTTACATGTGTGTGGACTCCAGTAACGTTACTATTCGGTGCTCTTAATAATCAGCGGCTTATTTTCAATTATTTGATGAAAATAGAAATAGAAATACGAAATCGTATCGTATTTATTTAATTAGATTATTTTGCTCCACCCGTTCAAGCATCCGAGCACGGAGTCAGACTCCAGCAGTCGAGCAGACTGACCCGTGCTGCTTGCCGTTACCGGGACAGGTTTCACGTCTAACGCTGAAGGTAAACATGTTGTGTGTTGTCCGGTTTGTTAGGTTTCAGCGGCATGCATGTGACAGTTGCGAGCCTCTGTGTATAAGCTCGGGTGACGCCCCAAAGTACCGGACGAGCAACTGCAGATTCCTACTATGACACAGACGAGCTCATGAATATTAAGTAGTCCATCCCGAGTTTGCTCCAATGGCGAAGCACCATTTGCTGAATACTAATTAGTTTCCGCTTACGTCTCTTGGTAGCGCGCCAATAGCAAGGGCTCCGCTTATGAATATTAAGATGCCTCGGCATAGTAGGATTAGTAATTTCTGCACGATGAAGAGCAGTGCGGAAGTTTAATAATCCGTTCCAACGCAGTGCAATCAAGTTAAGGTCGCTTAAGTACAAAAGTTTGATACTTTATTGCACCTGTAGTAGATTTGTATACAAAATGAAAGTATGTTCTTCTGAAGCCATATGGACTGTTTATGGCTTCAGTAGGTAGGTAATATTATGCAATTACATTTTTATCAATAGTCGATTAATCTGTATTTACAGGCTCTTTTCACTGTGAAGAGTGCACTAAATTGACATTATGTAACTGTATGCTTATATGTCTGTGACTGTGAATCTTAAATATGAACCAGAACCTGCTGAAAAACAGGTTTAAGATGCTTTCTGGTCTTAAAGGGGTAGTTCACCCAAAAATGAAAATTAGGCTGCGTTTCACTCACCCCCGAGGCATCCTAGGTGTATATGACTTTCTTCTTTCAGACGAATCCAGTCGGAGTTTTATTAAAAATTGTCTTTGATCTTTCAAGCTGTTTAATGCCACTCAGCGGGTGTTGCATGCATCAGTCCAAAAGAAGTTAAATAAAAAGCGCCCATCCATAAAAAAAGTATCTCACACGGCTCCAGGGGGGGTGAACAAAGGCCTCCTGTAGCGAATCAATGCGTTTTTGTAAGAAAAATATCCATATTCAAAACATAATAATTAGGGCTGCACGATAAATCACAGAGCCGTTGTTCACTGACGAGCAGCACAAAAGATGCGCAAAATATGATCGTGGCTTGTCGGTGAACAACGGCTCTGTGTAGTTAATGCTGCTCCATGTGAAAGCCCACAGGTGATGGAGATTTACCACTGATTACAGAACCGGCTTTACTGACAAGATGCACATTAAATATCGCATGCGATTTATCGTGCAGCCCTAATTATTATGTTTTGAATATGGATATTTTTCTTACAAAAACGCATTGATTCGCTACAGGAGGCCTTTGTTCACCCCCCGGAGCCGTGTGAGACACTTTTTTTTTTTATGCATGGGCGCTTTTTATTTAACTTCTTTTGGACTGAAGCAATGCAACACCCACTGAGTGCCATGATAGAGCTTGAAAGATTAAAAATTGTCTTTAATATAACTCCGACTGGATTCGTCTGAAAGAAGAATGTCATATACACCTAGGATGCCTCGGGGGTGAGTGAAACGCAGCCTAATTTTCATTTTTGGGTGAACTAACCCTTTAACTGTTCTTAGTCAGGTCTGTTGGCTGGTTTTAGAGGGTTTTTAGGCTGGTTTGGTTGAGAAATCAGCTAGCCTAGCTAAAGACCTGCCAGGTTAAACCAGTTAAGACCATCTTAAACCAGACCAGTGTTGGATATTGTTATCTAAAACTAAAACAGTTTTTTTTTATTTTTTTTATTTGAAGTAAAATATAAATGTTAGATGGGAAAACTAAAAAAAAAAAAAAAAAAAAGATCTTAAATGAAAATTAAGCAACTAACTAAAATAATTTTAGTTACTTAAAAGTTAAAAAAGTTTAGGTTAAAGTACTAAATTAAAATAAAGCTAAATAGAAACATTTAAAAATCAAACTAAAATGACTTAACAAAAACATAAAATAAAAATGACAGTCACCTAGCAAAATTACTAAAACATAAATTAAAAATAAATGCTAAAATATTATTAAATACTATAATAGTATATGAAAAATACTAAAATAAACGAATTAAAATACTAATAAAAAGTTTAGGTTAAAGTACTAAATTAAAATAAAGTGAAAGAAAAAAATCAATAAAATGACTATAAAAAATAAAAATGACAGTCACGTAGTAAAATTACTAAAACGTAACTTAAAAATAAATGCTACAATATTATTAAATACTATAATAGTATATGAACAATACTAAAATAACACTGGCTAAGACCAGAAAACCAGTTTATGCTGGGGGGTTTTTCAGAAGGTAGGAAGAATGTATTTGCAAATGCAAACACCAGTAAATTAACACTTCATTATATTTATTTGAGAAATATTGTTGCATCAAGACTCATTCACTGAGTTTGAGATGTATGGATGCGTTCATATTTGTGTTGGCATTTTAAGTAATCTTTATCCATACCGTGCAGTAATGCGCTCAGACCAACATTGTCATGAAGTGTCTGCAGTGTAGGGCAGCACATTTAGGCTAGACAGATCTAATGATCTGACCAGTGCTGGTTATTTTGGGGGATGATGTCAGTCGCTCGCTCAGCCTGGATCTGTTATGGTTCCTCAGTGTTCGATTCCTTCGTCTCCCATGTGAGATTGCTTCTACTGTCTGAACCGGACTGGAAATCACTTAGGCCTAGTCCTGTAGGGTTGCGGCTCAGTGAAAATTGATGCTTCATATTCTGTTGAGACCATTTACTTGTGCCCTAACATAATGTCTAGCAACATGTGATTTTAAATTACCCTAACTGTCAGATCACAGTGATTAGGCAAATCATTTTAATTTCCAATCCTAGGTATTGGATGTATGTCGTGCCGGTAAAACGCAGAGCTGATAGTGTCAGTAAGTTTATCCGGAGCGTCCAGAGGGACTATAGGGTTTCATATTGGCCGCTCATGGTGACAGGGTGTATGTATGCGGCTCTAAAGGCTTGGCAGATCCCAGAGCCGATGTCTAGTTCTTGCTTTCAGCCCTGCCTGTAGTTTTTCAGTGATAAATCACATCGCTTACTGACGAGAGGAATGCTATTGCTTTCCTAAGCAATCACGCTTACCATATTCACCTGACAGATGATAAAACGGGTGAAAAATTCTCCATTAAAGGAGGAACCGAGTCATAACTAGGGATGATTCAAAATGAGATATTTACAGAAACACCGAATTTGAATTAATTAGAAATTAATTTAGGCGAAAACCAAAAATAAAGTTTGGTACTAAATTTGGGTGATTGAACCGCTGTGCCTGTGAATCTTTATAATGTAATGCAGGTTTAAGCTGGTCTAAGACGCTTTCTGGTCTCACTGTTTGCTGGTTTTGGGCTGGTGGGGTTGGGATAGGGCTGGGCGATATGGCCAAAAAAATTATCACGTTAATTTTTTCATATCAGTCGATATCGATAATTATCACGATAAATGTCAAATCTTTATTTCTTTCAAGTTTAAAGACAGATTTTTGCTCCAAAGTGAAAGTTGTAGAAACCAGACCCATTAATTTTCCTTGACAAAATAAATATCTAAATAGAAAAAATAATTGCTTAGTTTCTGCATGTTCTAATGAGTGATATTGTTTCAAATCAAGAAACAGGTTTGGGTTGCCTGATAATATTAATAATAGTAATATCACTTTTTTGTCTCTTAGAAATGCACATTTGATAGTAGCTTGAGTTAGGATGCAGAGGTAAATATTTGTTGATTATCAAAATCAGTAACATCTGTAAAAATTGTAGCAACCTCAGTTTTATACGGTTACATTTATTTTGACCAAGTTAAAAAAAAAAATTCTTTATTAAGCATTGGTCTCCCATAGTAGCATACATTTAAATCATGATAAACACAGTTAAAACCACTCATATAGCACCTCAATACCATGTTAAAAATATAACTATATGGTTTTTAAGTAGCCTATTTGTATGAAAAACAGTAGTCTAAAAATATACAGAATAAATGCATACATGCTATAGCTTAATCACAAATACATACTATAATTATATACCATTACTCCTGTAATAAAATTCAACGTGGATATCCCACATTTCTTCCACAATACCATGGTGCAGTGAGTGTTACTACAGTAAACCCATGGTAAATGATAGTGACGTGTAGATTGAAAAGCCTTCTGACTGTCTCGTTGCACACAGTGTTTCTCCTGTTTGGCTTTAAACTAGTTTAAATCACAGAGTCATTTGTGTTCATCGCTGAATTCAAGCGCTTCACGCTGGATCTCTCAGCGCTGTTTAGTGCTCACGTGAGCGAGTAACCACATCTGCTCTGAGCTCGCGACAC
>NW_015506022.1:258425-298139 GCF_001515645.1 Sinocyclocheilus grahami
TGAAGGTGTCATGTCAGTCTTATGCACACCCCTTCAAGTAAAGTGTAACCAACACATCTGCTCTGAGCTCGCGACACGCGACAGTTTGAACTTTGATCCGAGCGAATAAATGATCCGTGTGGCATGATTCAAAGTAGTGTTTTGTTCCGCTTTTGGCGCATAAACATTATATCGAACATTTATCGAACTCTTCATATCGTTTGATCGAGGAAAATTATATCGCGATAATTATCGTTTTCGAATTATCGCCCAGCTCTAGGATGGGAGATCAGCTAGACTAGCCAAAGACCTGCCAGGTTAAACCAGTTGCTGGATCTCTCAGCGCTGTTTAGTGCTCACGTGAGCGAGTAAACACATCTGCTCTGAGCTCGCGACACGCAACAGTTTGAACTTTGATCCGAGCTAATAAATGATCCGTGTGGCATGATTCAAAGTAGTGTTTTGTTCCGCTTTTGGCGCATAAACATTATATCGAACATTTATCGAACTCTTCATATCGTTTGATCGAGGAAAATTATATCGCGATAATTATCGTTATCGAATTATCGCCCAGCTCTAGGATGGGAGATCAGCTAGACTAGCCAAAGACCTGCCAGGTTAAACCAGTTAAGTTCATCAGTAAAAGCCAGTGCGGAAAATTATTTACTAAAACCATTACAAATCATTTTCAGTAACTGAAATTAAATCAAATAAATTAGGGACGTAGGAATACACAATACTGATCTCATGATGTGATACTCCAAAATAGTTCAAATGGCATGTTTTTAAATTATTGCTTTTAACACAAATGATAAACCGTTAAGTATTGTTCATTAAAATTAGTGGTGCAACAGATCACAAAACTTACGGTTCGAATCATACTATGTATTTTGAGTCACGGATCAGCAAAAAAAGAAAGAAAGAAATTCATTTATTGCTAAAAGCGTGCTTTATGCACATTTATACCCCAAAAGAAACTACTAACTAATAAAGTCAGTAATAAAGAACAATTACACAAATTACAAGCATAGATGAATACAACTTAAAGTTACAAATAAAGTCAGTAACAGTAGTATTCAGGTGCAGAATTGTAATAATTAAGTGTAAAACAACACAGTAGTGCTCACTGCATACAGGTTAATCTTTGTTAAAGCTGTGGTGTTTGATTAGCAGACAGAAGCAGGTGTTTATAGGCTGCTGTCTCTTTAAGACCAAATGCACAGACCCAATACTGACACGCATCCGGTTTCTTTTCACAGCTGTTTACATTAATGTATAAAATATCAAGAATGTTATTAAATGTGTGACCTTCAGGATTTAGCATAGTTGATGTGCCAAATCTGATACCAAATTAAATATGCCTAAGCTTGCTTTTTGGGTGAACTATACATGACATTGTCACAAAATTAGAAATTTGGCAAATACCTGAAAAAGTAGAGGAAATTAACAGAAACCGGAGTTAGAGTTATCATTTATGCGAAAAACGGAAAAGTTTTGTTAATTAAATTTGGGTAATTGAACTCGGTGTGCTGTTCATGTTTACAGGTGATAAAGTTCACAGTAAAGTTATTGGGCAACGGGCCGCATCTCAGTATTTCAGATGAACAAATCTGTCATATTGCTACTCTAGCATCATTTTTGGAAACGGTGTTCATGCTGCTGACATGTTTATCCACGTTGTGTCCTTTTAAGAGAGACGCTGACTGAGTCTAAACGCTTTGTTTGAGATTCAGTTTTGGTCAGTGAATTCAACCCCTAACGCTGCTGACATGTTTATCCACGTTGTGTGCTTGAAAGAGACGCTGACTGAGTCTAAACGCTTTGTTTGAGATTCAGTTTTGGTCAGTGAATTCAACCCCTAAAAAATATTAATTCCAAAATCATTATGTTGGCAACTGACTGATATTTAAGCTTTTCTTAAGATTTCAATCTTCTCCTAGAGTTTTCCATCTACAACCACCAAACTCATGTCAGACCTTCAGACTGGCCTGACTCGGGTTGCTATATCTTTACGAAATGACTGGACCAAAGTTTTTCGTTAAATGGCCGATCAAAACTATAAAAAATCTTTTTTAACATCATGATAAAATATGTTAGCAACATGCTAGCAGTAGGGCTGTCAAAATGACTGAAAAACTAAATTCGAATTTTCTACTTAAACTAAATTATATTCAAATTTAAAAGGCATAATTTCAATTAAGGGGAAAAAAGCTTTTGGCTTCTCTCCTGAGGCCACAAGAGGGCGCATCGAGCAAAATATTATGCACTTTTCTTCAAAGCGTAATAAAATAACACGACTTTCTTTGGAGAAAAAAGCGCATAATGTTTAAAATTATGTTTATAAACCATATATAATTAATAAAGTTGCTTAAACAATTAGAAAAAAAAACAGCACCATGCATGTGTGTATAGTTTAATACAAAGGACCAAAAACCAATCACAAAAGTAGGCTACTTTCTTCATTTAAAACATGAGATACAGTGGGATGGGGAAAAACCGCCATAAAGTCTTGAGACGTGTTTTTTAAAAGTTGAACTAACATTAATTTTACATGGCTTTCTAAACATGCCGCTCTCTTGTGCGAGACGCGAGTGCAACGCTGAATGATGTCCCTCTAGAAAATGTGATAAATATGCGTTCTGTGTGAACGGCTTGGTTTCAGATTTGATGTAAAACAACATCTTCTCCACACGGATGCTCTCGTTTTCCTCAATATATGAATTAACAATGTAGCAGCATCGCATCTAGTGGGTTCAACTGGATAGGCTAACAAAAGCATTAAAATGCAATGACACTTACATCGTCGTCGCATTTCGTGCGCCACTGATAAGGCTGCCTGACGGCTGACACAAACCTAAAATTCGAATGCAAAAACGTTGTGGATTTTTTATTTAATTCAACGAATATTTGAAATTCGAATGTTATTTTGACAGCCCTAGCTAGCAGTGCATTAAATCTTGTTATCGATGTGTTAAATTATGTTGGCAACATGTTAAAACACTAGCAATGGATTAAAATATATTAGCAAAGTGTTATGGTAGCAGAATGCCAATTTCAGTTAGCAATGTGCTAAAACATGTCGGCAGAATGTTAATTCTTGTTAGCAACTTGCTTAAACATTTTAGCAGTGTGCTAGAACATGTTAATAACATGTTATTGACTTTGCATGAAATCTTTTAACTTCAAGCTTTTCAAAGTTATTTCCAACTTTCCAACAAGGCTTTGTCAAGCCAACACCAAAGTTTGTTTGCAAAGTTAGTTTACTCAACTAGTTGTGTTTGCTGTTTCAGCTGAATATTTTCGGTTGCCGAAATTTCATTGCATCACTACTTTAGTCGTAGGTTAGAAAGTAACATCCTAGAAACCTCATACCAAAAACACCTTAGCAACACCCAGGAAACACACTTAAGATATTTTTCGCTTCAGGACACCGAAGTGTTGTCTGAGGTTTAGACGGTTTATTCCCAAACAGCTCAGGGCTACAGGGGCTCATTAGGACCCTTTTGATGCCCCAAGGCACTTTGGCGCTAATTATGAGTCTTAGACCGTCTGTCTCTACTGATCCAGTGTTCATGCCAAAAAACATGTCACACTGACAGAAGGTCCTAATCAAACTTGCATTGCCCTGAGTGTGTGTGTGTTACTCATTCATCCTCCCCTTGCTGTGCCCTAGTTTAGTTGGAGGGCTTATTCAAATGATGTCCTATATTTGGGCAAACTTTGTTCATCCGTGTTAAAAAGAAACGGAAAGTGGCACTGTCTGTCACTCACCTCAGGTTTTACAAAACTACAAACATCAGAAACGCATAACACACTTCCCTGAGAATGACTAATGGACTTTCAGATTCTAGTGACTTCCTGATATCAACAGGCTTTTTAATCACAAATTATGACATATTGACTTTCTTAACAAATGACCTGCATCTTACTGTGTGCAATTTATCAGTTCATGGAATTTTAATCAGAATATTATTTTTTGTAATCTTTCTTCGAAATGTAATAAAATGTAATGTAAATGTAATAATGAAACAACATTTCTTGTGATGTAACCAAAAGCACGAGGGTGTGGCAAAAAATATTAACCAATGAAATCACAATGCAGTCAAATCCTGATTTTAGTTTCATTGAGATGTTTTTGTTAATATTTTAATGTGTTTTTGTTTTAAGATTTTCTGCTTTCGTGTTAATTTGAAAGTTTTGGTAAATTTGTTCTGTGTTTTTGGCATTTTCATGTTTTTGTTGTCTTTTAATATGTCTATATAGTTTATTTATTTATTTATTTTGAAAAATGAAATTAGCTGAAATAAAATAAGTTTTTTTTATTTCAAGTTGTTGTTGTTTATCAATTTTTTTTATGGTTTTAGTTTTAGCTTAACTATAAATAACCCTGGTCTCACCCAACATTATTTACAGTTGAATATTCTGTTTCACAAATATGTCTCATTTATGAAAGGTGAATTTGTTGCAAATGCTTTTTCACATATTAGTAAAAAATTACTATGTTACTATTTATTTTTTTGTACAATTTTCTTTTTTTTTAGTCTTTATTCTGTCATCATTAACTCACCCTCATGTTGTTCCAAAGCCAATGTAGGTTCTTTTTCGGAAGAAGATATTTTAAAGAACATCGACTTATATTGTACGGACAAAAAACAGTTGTGTTCTTGATTAATGTAATTTATGCTTAATGTTTTTTAGATGATTTTTAAGAAAATATTACATTTAACACTAAAAATGTCATATGGTATAACCATCAAATATAGAATAATTCATAGAATTACTTAAATAAACTATATATATATATATATATTGTTTTTTTTTTTTTGAGGGGGGCATAAAGTAAAAAATGTCAGTGTGGTACAACTATCCTAATATAATAATGGAGAAAAAAGCCTCATTAAAAGAATACTTTTTTTTATTATGGTAGTTTGGCATATTTTTTATTCATATTTCTTAGAAAAACAAAGCAAAAAAACTACATTGCGTAAAAAAAAAATTTGTCTGTTGTGCTTCAGAATGCAGTGATGCACAAAACCGAGATTGTGCAGCTAGAAGCATCTGGGTTCATGTACTTGCATTTTTCAAGCCTATAGTGAACTTTGCTATTGCCTGTCTAAGTTATCAAAGTATGATTTTCTCAAGGTGGATGATAACACGGGCAAAAATTCCATCGATTTTCATTGAAGTCCATATCTAGGGACCAGAATATTAGAGACTTGAGGGTCGGCTAAGTTTGATTTTTAAGCCTTTCAGTGTAAAAATTTAAATTATGTAGTTATTATTCATAAGTCTTTATTTCTTCTACTGCATTTACCCCAATGTTTTGTTTGGCTTTAAATGATTTGAGGCAGTCGTACACATACGAGTGTCTATTGTGTATGAACTCCCTGCCCTTTGCCTTTAATAGCTCAATCGTGTGTGAGAGCATGTGTCGGGAGTGTGTGTGGAGTTACTCATTAATCGTCCAGCACTCACAGATACATTGTGCTGGACTCTCATAAGTTTCAGTCTCCATAGTACCAAGAAACTTTGTGTTTTCATTAATCATTAACGCTGCAGAGTGCAGACACACCTCTGCTGATCTTGAGCTACGCTTAAAGCCCAGTTGACAACAAATAGATATCTAATAATAAAACCCCACACCCTGGGACTAATATAGTCTGTCTGGTGATGTGCTGTCATGGATGTTCACCACTGTTGTTGTGTCTGAAAGTGAACTCTGTAGTGATTTATGTGGTATGCAGCAGGGTCAATGACAAATAAGTGGGGCTGCAATAAAGAAAATGTTTTTAGACTCTCAATACTATTCATGTAAGAATATACTATATTCATGTTAAGTATTATGTTTTTTTTAAATGTCATACCAATTTCAAGAAAAGTTTAAATTTAGCACTAATAACACCAAAAATGTCATATGGTGTGACCATCAAATATAAAAAAATTCATACACAGAATGACTTTAATAAACTTTTAATGTTTTTTTTTTATTTCTAAATTAAAATTAGTTTACTATTATTTGGAGGCATACTGTTAAAAATCAGGGTGGTGCGACTGTCCTAATATAATAATGAAGAAAAAAGCCTCATTAAAAGAAAGAATTTCTTGAAAATTATGCTAGTTTGCCATTTTTTGTCATTAATATTTCTTAGGGAAAAAATGCTTCACTGTTTGTTATTAATATTCTTTCACTAAATTAAAGTCATGTGGTATGACCAACATGTGGTGGGGGGGGGGAATTTAAATGGGTGTCATGGTTGATAAAGTAAGTTTAAATTCAAATGGATAAAAGTTCGAAATTTTAATTAGTTCGCATTGTGAAATGTCATATGGTGTGACTCCAAAATATTGATTGATTAACTATATTTGTTTAAAAAAAACACATTGAAAAACTGATTTGACTGTTGATTTAGTTGCGTTACAATGCCACAGTCCTCATTTAAGAAGCATGAGGATATTTATGAATTAATTTCATGATATTTGCAATTATATCTTGAAAAATAAATGTAAAACATTTTTAAAAATAAGAATCATTTTTCTATTTACTTAGTTATTTTTAATTAATTGAGATCAGAATATGGTTGAATGTATTTAGATAACCTTACACATTATTAAGTTATTATGCACTATAGCATCATATATGTAAACATATTCATTAAAGGGATAGTTCCCCTAAAATAAACATTATCATAATTTACTCACCCTGATGTTATTTCGAGCTTGTATGACTTTATTTCTTCTGCGGAACACAAAAGGAGATATTTTAAGAAATGTCTGTTTTTTTCATTTCTTTTTTTTAATCTATACAATGAAGGTCAATGACCTCCAAACGTTTGGACCCCATTGACTTCCACAGAAAAAGAAAAGCATACAGGTTTTGAATAGGGATGGGTCACGATTTTCTAATATTCGATTAGTTGATTTAATTATAGAATATCGAATAGGTTGTGCGATTTATTGTCTTAAAAAAATTTCCCATGTTTTCCGTGCTGATGCGGTGGTGACGCGTTCATGTGGCGCAACGCACCTAAAAGCTGTCAAAGACAACAGAAGAACACATTGTCTCACGCGCACACTGTAGACTTGCGTGGCATAAAAAAAGACTTGCGTAGCATATAATGGTTACAGTAACTTGGGACGATGTCAAATAAGAGCGCTGTGAGGACCACAAACACCCCCGCCTGGGTTAAAGGTGTATTCAGAAAGGTGCGAAAAACAAATAGCACGTTCTACGGAGCCACTAAAGAGACATGGTTACAGAGCTTACAGAGTAAGGAGAGATGACTGATAGGATGATGGCGAATGATTTGCAGATCCTGAGCACCACTGACAAACATCTAATCTTTAAAAATGTGTGGTAAGTACTGCCGAGTGCTGCTCTGTACATGTGATCGCGAATCTCGAAAGTGAAAGTAAAAAACAAGCTTGCGTTCATAAGTGATTTCAATGCCCCGCATATTAATAACAACTCCCTGATGCCTGCAGTTTACAGTATACAGTGTAATTACTAGAGCCCGACCGATATGGGTTTTTCGGGGCCGATACCGATATTAGGGAGTAAATAAAGGTCGATATCGATATATCGGCCGATATTCTTTGTGTATATTATAGTACAGTACCAGTCAAAAGTTTGGACACTTTCCCATTCGAGGGTCCAAACATTTGACTGGTATTATATATAGAATAAAGTATATACATAAACAATATATATATATACATAAACACATTTTTTGCAATGATCACTCAAATGTGGTGATCAAACACTTATTATGACGTGACAAAGATATATATACAATATAAATTCACGTCTCGCGCACTTTAATGCCCTTTGTTTGTAACATGTATGTTCCCTTGGAACTGGAATCATGGTGGAATTTCATGTGAAGTCCACTTCGCAGGGCACTTACGGTCGAATAAGACAATGCTTGAATGCGAAAGTGAAAGTGTTGATTGGTGTCACTATCTCGCGAACGCGCCGGCGGATCTCCACCAAATTCGGGGGATCCCTTCAGCTTGAGGAGCCCTCTCGACCCCCACCCCCCGTCCCGCCGGTGGCCCCCCCCCCCCCCCTCCTCCTTACTGAAGGGAAAGTGTTGACTGGTGTCACTATCTCTCGAATGCCACCCTCCGCGCGTCGGTAGCCCCCCGGGATCGCTTGATCGGTCGGCGCCGGACCACGAATTTAACCACCCGTAACTCCCGAACCCCGGGGGCTATCGACGCGGGGGTGGTCTCATTCGAAAGTGGGCCTCTAGACATGCACTCTATTCGCGTTCGAGAGGGTTCCTCGGGCTGAAGGGATCCCCAGAATTTGGTGCGGATCCGTCACGCCGTTACGGAGATATGGCCGTTCAAAGTTTCAGTGGTTTTCCATAGACTTAAGCCTTAAAGCGTTTTATCCAGGTCGCCAGTAGCAAACAATGGAGCATGCTCTGCTGGACAAACTAAGTAATTACACCCTTTCAAGCATTTTATCTGCGTTATATGTTCTGTAAAAAAAAAATACAGATATATCGGCAACAGGCTCATATCGGACAATAATATCGGCACAACGATATATCGGTCGGGCTCTAGTAATTACCCAACGATATAATTGCGACAGAAGATATTGAAGTATATTTTTCTTCACGTCTCGTACCTATTCCCTTTAGGGATTCAGTTTTTCGAAATGGAAATGTCCTAGCCTTATGAGCAGTTGATTTATGCGAATCGATGGACTGTTATGTTAATAAATGCCGTCATTCGGTCATGTTTATTATATTAATATGTTTCAGCATGTTACAATCATATGGCTTGAGTTAAGGTAGCCTATCTACTGAATTAAACAGTTTATCATACAGATTGAAAGAGTGAATCCCGTCTCTCTATGTTTATGGGTGTTTGTGTGTGCTTGCGGGGGAGGGGTGCGATTTGCGAATAATAATTGAATAATACCCAGCGATTTTCAAATATTATTTTTGCTTGGAATGCCCATCCCTAGTTTGGAATGACATTAGGGTGAGTAATTAAGTGAACTATCCTTTTAAGAGTGATAAGAGTTCTTCCAACAAATGTAATTGGATTATTTTATTGATTCGTTTGCTGGTTTTAGTTAAATTGTAGCCTTGTACTAATTGGTTCCCTTGTTTTAGTTAAATCGTGGCCACATTGTACCAATTTGGTGCCCTTGTTTAGTTAAGTCGTGGCCACGTTTTAACTAAAATAAGGGTATAAATTAAAAAGTTGTGGGAATGAATGCTTAATTTGTAGCGATGTTGACTTGTCATTTGCTGGATAAATAAATAACTCCTGTCAAATTAGGCAATAGTAGACACTGACTTGCATTTCTCAGGAGCTGTCTTTTTCTTTGGAAATGCAGTTGTACTGAAACCACAGGACCTCACAGTCAGGAAAAAACATCAACCACCCGAAACCAGCTACATCCAGCCTATGATAATAAAACCAGTGAGGGACGGTAGCTGGATCACATTCAGAGTTAATGTTGTTTTAGACCGTGTTGAAACTTGAACTGAAACCCACAAAATGATCAGTTATCAGATAAAAGCTTGGAGCGCTGCAAGCTTGGCTCTTATTTCAAGTTCCAGAATGCTTTTCATATTTCATAGTTTATCTTCCTTGCAGTTCTGTGTGAGTTTGTTCACTGAATACTAAACAGTGGAATATGAAAGAGCATTCTAGATTTCTTTAGGATAAATTCTCCATGATTCTTGGTCTTGGTGGACGAAAGGGGTATTTACACAACACCGTTTTTAACTAAACACTGAAACGGTTTTATGTCTTTTGGCCGTTCTTTTAGACAACAACAGCATTTCCCTTACGAAAATTAACCAGCGTTTTATTATAGTAAAAGTATAGTAAGAGCTGTAGTTCTACCCCCACAAGATTGCGATACTGTTTGCGAATATTTGTTGGAATTATTGTTTCGTTAAAAACATCGAATTGTTAAACTATGTTGCTAATGAGGGAACTTGCGATCATAGTTGGCTAACAATGCTTTTAGGAAACCCATCCCAGATTGGCTGTTCATTATGGAAGCCCATTTTCGCCACTGAATAAAAAAAAAAAAAAAATTAAATTACGAGTTTACATCTCACAATTCTGACTTTTTTTCTTAGCATTGCATGATATAAACTCACAATTGCAAGTTATAAAGTCCAATTCTGAGGGGGACAAAAGACTATGTTCTCAGAATTGTGAGCTTATATCTCATAATTCTGACTTTATTTCTCGCAATTGCAAGTTTATATCCCACTATTCTGACTTTATAACTCGCAATTGAGTTTATATCTCACGATTCTGGCTTTATTTTTCAGAATTACAGCTTTTTTTTTCCTCAGAATTGTGTGATATAAACTCGCAATTGCGAGAAATAAAGTAATTGTTGCAAGATAAAAACTCTCAATTCTGACTTTTTCTTGCAATTGTGAGTTTATATCACGCAATACTGACTTTATAACTTGCGACTGCGAGTTTATTTGTCAATTCTGAGAAAAAAAGTCACAATTGTGAGATGTAAACTCGCAATTGCGAGAAATAAAGTCAGAAGTGTGAGATATAAACTTTTTTTTTTAATTCAATGGCGGAAACGGGCTTCCACAGTTCAGCTTTGCAGACTAGTACACAAGACAAAAAATCGGTGAAAGTGACAAAGTAAACAAAATGCGTAGCGTTGCTTTGTTTATGGTTTGTATATTCGCAGTCCTAGCACTTACGGTTTCCTTTTTTTAGAGTGACGCATACAAACTACTGCCACCTACTGGTATTAAGAGTAATTTCCTCTCAAGCAGGTGCAGAACATGCATACGTCATTGACTGTTGTCTTTGTGTTGTGTTCAAACATAACCAGTTGGCTGAGATGTAGTTGACATGAAGCGACACCACAGACAGCTTTCTTCACCGCTAGTTTGGTTTGCTGTATCTGGTCCTTAATATGGATGAATAACTACAGAAAAAGCACCAAAGTACGGAAGTTCTAAGCGGCCATGCATTATTATTTTTTCCTTCTTGTTGGCCGCTTAGAACTTCCGTACCAAAGTGCACCAGCTTGTAATAATTTGCAGGCTTTAGTTGAAATGTAAATTTGAGAGAGTGAGACTTTGGACTTCTTATATGCTAATTTCAACAAAGCACCACTGACAAACATTATGTCCTACGAATCCTTTCCTAAACATACATTAACCCTTTAGGCGCCAGGGTTTTTTGGAAAAAATGCTGGATTTTGGCATCAAGATTTCAAAAGCTTGTGGCTTGAAAGGGCTTAAGGCCTGAAGAGGATCTTTGTCGTGTCTATAATAGAAATCGGTGAATCTGTATGCAGTGGGAGGTTTGTCTGTATTGATGGCGCTGCTGGTTTCTCTTCAGGTGTGGCGAGAGGTTGAAGAGGAGTGAAGGAATGACTGAATATAAGCTGGTGGTGGTGGGCGCTGGAGGCGTGGGCAAGAGCGCTCTCACCATCCAACTCATCCAGAACCACTTTGTGGATGAATACGACCCCACTATAGAGGTAACACTTGTGTGTGTGTGTGTGTGTGTGTGCATTGAGTGATCTTATCCAGTAATATATACGTATCAGCTATATATAAAATATCATCAGGGCATTGTGGTTGATATCAATAACTGTACTTTTTGTGTTTTTACCCTATCAGCTGCAGCTGTTAGACAGTTATAACTGATTTATTTGCCAATTTCTATTTCTATTTGACATTAATTTTATAATTCATGAAATTAGGAAATTAGGAACTGTAACAACATCATACAATAGTATAGTGCTCTGTCATATATCATTATAAAGGTCAGCAGTGCTGTTGCAGATAGTTACAGTATTTTGTCCATGCAATAGGAGTTATGACCCAATGTTGTTTTGACCCCATGTTCTATGAAATATCTTTTTATTGTAGCTGCATTATTGTATTAGATTTTTAGCTACACATTGTGTCGTCATCGTCTTTTTTCCATTTCATGATGGATGGCAGTCAGTGTTAAGGTGCAATACTGCCACCTACTGTGTTGGAGTGTCAACCAGTTACTGGCACTGGATTATTGCGGATAATCATACGATTGTTTTTGTATGTGCAATATTAACATCAATATTTCACTTTTTAAATATCATGGTTATCGTCATTGTGACGTCCCTAATCCACGGTATATCAGGCTTTCTCGTAGGGCTGTAAAAATTCGGTAACTCTTTACAAATAGGGTTTCATACATTACCATTACTTAATTACATTAATTAACACAAACTAACAACGAATACCACTAATCTTAATTTTAACTTTTTCAACAGTTATCAAATATCTGTTTATATTATTTAATGAACCTGAGCTAATATGAACTAACAATGAACAGCTGTATTTGTTTTAACTAACATTAACAAAGAATTTAATTTATAAATACTGTAAAAAAAAAAAAGAAAAAAGATTTCTCATTGATCTTAATGTTAAAAAAATAGCTGAATATTTAGTAAATTGAGTACATTTTCAGCAGCTTTTCATTTTTAGGTGAACTATCCCTTTATGTGAGTTAACTCATAGGGCTGGGTATCGATTCAGATGTCCCGATTCGATTCGCAAGCTTTCAATTCGATTCCCGATTTTTTGATTACATTCAGTGAATATAGTTTTTAATACAAATGCTAAAAATGAACAGTAAACATCAGATTACAAATGGTGAAGTAATAAAAAGAAATTAAGAACCACAGGCCTGTATTTTAAACCTATTCTTTTTTTGTAGCGGGTCCTTTTTTAAACGATAATAGGGCCCTATAAAATGTTCTTAATTTTTCTGGTAATCAGATGAAGGCATAAAACATTAATTTAATTTATCCTAATCAAATGAAAATTAAACCCTTTTATTTTTTGGCAAACAAAGTGCTGCACAACAGAGGTTTAGTGTTAAAATTAAAAAGAAAACAGATGTGATAATTCCTTTAAAAATAAAGATTTATTAATATTTATTAGCAGTAGTAGCATTGAGTCTTCAGACTGCTAAATAGTAATATATTCTGACAGTTTCTTAACGTTAAACTAAACTTTTATTTTGGCGGGTTGCCGTGAAGAACTTGCAGCTGCTGTGTATGTGATATGACGGTAGATTTCTCAAATTAAACAGTAAAATGCTAATGAAGTGACTCTCAGAGCAGCTGGAGATGACATTCGTGTTCATATCGTCATATAGAGAGACGGCAGAAGCTGAAAACACCGCGAGCGTCATCTGCACTTTAGTATGTGTGTAGTAAACAAAACAGTGCGCCATCCGCCATTCATTCATTGCGGAAATTATGGCGCCTTATGCGTGATCAAATGTTTGTGCAGATTTATAGTATTACTATAGTATTTCACCTGAGCATTGCGAATGACGCGTATGGCCATGACAAGCGCTAAATGAATGACAGGCTTTCTGATGTAACATCGCGCAAGGTAAATAAGGGTGATATCTAGTGAAGAAGACTAATGAAAAATTCACATTAATCAGATCTTGTTTTAAATGTGTGCTGAAATAAATACCGGAAAAGATCGATTCGCGGCTTTTGAGAATCGATATCGAATAGACGTCATTTAAAAAAAAAAACGATTAATCGAAAAATCGATTCATAAAGTTAAAAATGAAAATTCTGTCATTAATTACTCACCCTCATGTCGTTCCAAACCCGAAAGACCTTTGTTCATCTTCGGAACACAATTTAAGATATTTTTGATGAAGTCCAAGAGCTCTCTGATCCTCCCATACACCGCAAGGATCCAGTGCCATTTTGGAGAGTATCCACTGAACGTAAACGACGCATGCATCGTATGTACGTTGTTAACGCTTTCATCTGAACGAAAACATCGTATCTGCGTACATACGATGCATACTCTCCAAAATGGCGCTATAGGGCGCAACAAATTGTTGTTATTTTTGTTTTCTTTGTGCACAAAACGTATTCTCGTAGCTTCGTAAAATTACAGTTGATCCACTGATGTCACATGGATTCTTTTATTGATCCCCTTGCTACGTTTCTGAGCCTCCTCGAGTAAGGATCCTTGCTGTCTATGGGAGGGTCAGAGAGCTCTCGGATTTCATCAAAAATATCTTAATTTGTGTTCCGAAGATGAACGAAGGTCTTAATTTTAATTCTGGGGTGAACTAACCCTTTAACTAATGGAACCTTTTGTTCGATTTTATTCTGGTACATCCTTAGCTTTCTTGTACTCTACGTTATGCTTTACTAAACTGACCAGTGGTCCGTCTCTTCACTATCTCACAACATCACTGGGCAATGAATAAACTCCAGCCCCACCATTCACTGATTCTGTCTGTGTTTCTCCGCACACTCAGTGTCAAATAAACCGCAGGAGTTTCCCCTCGGCCTGCGTTTGCTCTCAGCGTGAGGGATGTGTGTGTGTGTGTACGTGCTTCTACACGTCCCTCGCTTTCTCTGTCCTCTTTTCCCGCCACGCCCGTCTCTGGACAAACAATGTCCTTTTTATGGCTCAATCGCTGTGCGCTAACACACATGTGTCTGACAGGACACAACTCAACCATCTCCACTGTCTGTTTACTGTTTCAGTCCCTGTCGCTTTGTCCTCAAAGTCCTTAATTTGTCACATAAAAAAAAAGAAAGACGTTTTAAAGACATCAAATCATGTCCATGTGTGTGAAATAGCTGAAGCTAATTGGCTACTGAGTAAGAAATAAACAAGAAATGGTGAATGAGTTTGAGTTTGGTGTTGATTTGTCTGCAGGACTCCTACAGGAAGCAGGTGGTGATTGATGGGGAGACGTGTCTCCTGGACATCTTGGACACTGCAGGTCAGGAGGAGTACAGCGCCATGAGGGATCAGTACATGAGGACAGGAGAGGGCTTCCTCTGTGTCTTTGCCATCAATAACACCAAGTCCTTTGAGGACATTCATCAGTACAGGTGTGTGTTTGAAAATCAGCTGTCGGGCTGAAACGCTTTGTCTCTGTTTGGAATTTGTCCTCAAAATATCTCTTCAATATCCTTTGCATTTCTTCAGTTTTATCTCGAAGCAAGAAAATGGATATCAGAATAAAGTTTGGTTGAAAAAACATTATAATTTTTTTTGCAGTGGTAACTTTAAGACTTCTATATGCAAGTAACTTCTGTTATGATTGACCTTTTTTCAATTACAAGGGCAAATGTCATTGTGTTTTGGTTGTGATCATGTTTGAAAATGCGGTTTATAAGCGCAGTCACATTAGCAAAATTTCAGCTAATTTTTTGTAAGCAAAACAGGTCCATTGCTTTTGGCTAGCAATGTTTGAAGCACAGGTCACAGCATTCATATTTAATTCAAATTAATTTCATATGAAATTCCTAATTGCATAGTTTTATATAGCCTCCTGACTACCAGGAAAAAAGTTTTGTGAATTTAGTTTTTTGTTAACGTCGTTACATTGTTTAGAGCATAAGTAAAAAAAAATATATATATATATATTAAAATTATATTTTATTCATATGTTGTGCCAAGTCCTCTGTAGAGAAAAGTCCTGGGGGTTTTTTTTTTATAAAAAGACATGAATAAACATGAAAAGGCAAAAACAGTGGGATTTTTGTTTTAATCACAAATCAATTTTAATTTTTTATACCAAACTTTATATAAAGATAATTCTCAACTATGTTATGAAAGATATAACAGAATGATTTGATATACAATTTTTCTTTAGCCAAAATGTGTGTAAAATGACCATAAATGGGATTTCCAAGTATAAACAATGTATCTATAAACTGTATCTAATTTGCATATTAATGTGTTTTTGGGGCAAAAAAAAAAAAGTGTAATAACGGGAGTAATAATTGGCAAGATTTTCATAATAATACGTAATATTTCATAGAAATTTTGAAATATCATTTCTTTCTCTATTAATTTGTTGTGTCTCCCAAAATGTGTAATAAACATGCTTTAAGTCCTGGTGTCCTCTACAGTGGACATCTGTGAAGCTGATGTCCAGTTTCATAACAGAAAGTCATATTTATGATTTGAAACCCCATAACATTTTCCTGAGATGTTGATTTATGAAAATTAGTCAGATTTAAATGATCATTACAAAATATTATCATATTTCCATAAGAGTGTTACACTTGATCACTAAATTAATGTCAGCCATGTTTAAAGACCAAGGAGAGGGAGTGGTGAGGGTGAAACATCCAATCATCTGGTGTCTCTGGAAAGCCCTGAATGTGCTCTGTACAGGACATCCAGACATACAGCTGTGGCATGTGAGGTCTCAGAGAAATCACTAAAAACGAATGTCCTCTACAGAGGACAAACTAGTCAGGAGGATAGAGATTACTGGATTTCGCACTTGTAAATTCACTGAAATTTTCATTTATTTACACAGTACATTAAAATTATTTATCTCATTTAAAAAAAAATCTCATTATCCATGATGCAACCTGTCAAGAATAAGTTCAGGTTGTATTTCACGCCAAAATCAAAAGACAAAAATAAGAAATTATATTTTTAAAGAAACTGAAGAATATTTTTTAGACCATTATGATTTGTCACATTATTTTCATGACATGAAACACCAATTTTTATTACCATAATGCACAAAATCTCTTTCTCATTACTGCACTCTGAACAAAAGTAATGATATATTAGTTAAAAAGTAAAGTATTCATGCATCACGGAAGTATTTGTTGTACTGCTTTGAATTAATTTAGAAAAATGCATTTTGTATAATTAATGCATTTTTTTGCATATATATATATATATATAAATACATTTTAAAAACATTTATATTATTTATTTATTATATATTTATTTTATATACGTATATGATTTAAATTATAATTAAAGTTGAGAGAAGAGATGTCATTGCAAAGAAAATTATTTTGATTAAAGATTACAAGGGCACATGAATTAAAAAAATAATAGTGTGCATGAAAACATTGTTTATAATAAACAATATACCATAAAATTAAGAATATTAATTTTTAATTTCTTGGTGACTTTAACGCTATCTGTCTGTCTGTCTTTCTGTCCTTCTTTCTTTCTTTCTTTCTTTCTTTCTCTCTCTCTCTTTCTTTCTCTCTCTCGCTCTCTCTCTCTCTCTCTCTCTCTCTCTCTCTCTCTCTCTCTCTCTCTCTCTCTCTCTCTCTCTCTCTCTCTCTCTCTCTCTCTCTCTCTCTCTCTCTCTCTCTCTCTCTCTCTCTCTCTCTCTCTCTCTCTCTCTCTCTCTCTCTCTCTCTCTCTTTCTTTCTTTCTTTCTTTCTTTCTCTCTTTCTCTCTCTCTTTCTTTCTTTCTTTCTCTCTTTCTTCCTTTCTTTCTTTCTTTCTCTCTTTCTTTCTCTCTTTCTTTCTTTCTCTCTCTCGCTCTCTCTCTCTCTCTCGGTGCATGCTGGGGGTGTTTGGGGTGCGTGTGAGGGTGCTAACGGGGAGAGGACGGGTGTTTTGGGGTTTTTTCAGCCTATATATCTACGTATATCTACCTATTTTTTTCGTTTTTCTAATCATTTGAATGATTATTTTCTTTCAAAAATAACATTAGATTTTTTTTGTGAGTGTTTTGGAACTTTTCAGGCGGCATTGGGATGGCGTCTACCCCCGCGGGGGTGGCGTCACCTGTGTCGCTCCGCCATGGAGTCAGGTGTGTAGCGGCGCAGGGAGTCACTGTTGAAGATGTGCTGCTAGCGATCGGAGAAAAAGTTGGATATGAAAACATTACTTCGGCATCCAGGATGAATAAATCAGTAGTGGTGTTTGTTGAGAAAGAGGATATAGTTAACCGGTTGGTAAGCGACAGAATTGTGGTAAGTGGTGATTTTCTTATAATTTCACCGCTTGTTACTCCAACGACTAGAGTTACGATATCCAATGTGCCTCCTTTTATTCGGAATGATGAAATTGAGAAGGCTTTAACGCGATATGGTAAATTGGCTAGTGAGATTAAGATGATTCCACTGGGGTGTAAAAATGCAGCTCTGAAACATGTTATGTCTTTTCGGCGACAGGTGTTTATGTTCTTAAAGGAATCAGAGTTGGACATTTCGTTCAGAGTGTTGCATGAAGGGAAAGCGTATGTTATTTACGCGAACATTGGAAGCATGAAGTGTTTTGAGTGCGGGGACATCGGGCACAAAAGGCACGCATGCTCGCATAAGGCCCAGGTTAGTGAAGTGGAAGTTAGGCCTAGTACTTCTGCTACTGGTGAGAGTAGTAAGTCAACGTCTGAGCATGTGCAGCCTCAAGCTCCATCACAGAGAAACACGGATAGTGATGGATTGATGGAAAGTCAGACTGAGGATGTTAATGAAATGGTTGATTCTGGTAGAAATCACTTTGTTTCTGAAGTAGATGGTAATAGTGTAAAGAATGATGATGCAGCTACGGTTAGTGTTGAAAGGGTTTCTAATGATAATTCTGAAATGTCTAATTCTGCTGAAATGTGTACTGAGGTCGATCTGGAAATGAGAGATGATGATACGTTCTCTGAGATATCGGACATTGGATCACAGTGTGGAAGTGTGGAAGATGTATATACATTGCAAGATATAAATGACTTTCTAGATGCAACCTTCGGTAGAAATATTGAAGTTAAAGATTTCTTTCCAGATGTAGATAAATTCATTTATACAGTAAAATTGTTGCAGAGAAATGTCAGCTATGAGGCTTTAAGCAAACAGAAAAGGTTTAGACTGAAGAAGATGTTAACAAAACTAAGAAAGGACAAAGCAACTGTCTCACAAAACAAATCAAATGTTTAAATCACATGGGGTTAAGATCTTGTTCTGCCTTTCTTTTCTTTTTCTGTCCTCTCTATATTTTTTCCTTTTCATGGAGCTGTTGAGGGTGGGCTCTTTAAATATAAATGGGGGTAGAGATGGAAATAAATTGGCAATGGTATCAGAGTTATTTAGTATTAAAAAGATAAATGTAGCATTTTTACAAGAAACACATACTAATTTAGACAATGAATCTGAATGGATTAGATGGTGGGAGGGGAAAAGTGTTTTAAGTCATGGGACAAACACAAGTGCTGGCATAGCCATTTTGTTTTCTAAAGAAATGAATGTAAATATTTTAGTTGTAGAAGAAATCGTAAAAGGAAGAATATTGCTGTTAAAGGTGGAATATGAGGGATCTGCGTTTGTATTGATAAATGTTTGTGCACCAAATAATGGACCGGAGCGTGTGAAGTATTTTTTAAAGTTAAGGAATGCTATTCTGAAAATTGATGATAATGTTTGCACTATTATTGGAGGGGATTGGAATTGCACTGTTGATTTTATTATTGATAGAAATGGAGAAGAACCCCATCATGGATCCAGTTGTGTATTGTCAAATATTTTAAAAGAGTTCGAATTAATAGATATTTGGAGAAGAAGAAATATAGGAATTAAACAATATACCTGGCTTAAAGTCTTTAATAGTGTGGTTAGTGGAGCTAGATTAGATAGATTTTATATACGTAAAGAATGGAATAATAAAATTACTGATGTTTCTATTTTACCTGTTGGGTTTTCTGATCATCATTTGCTATTGTTTGGTTTGAATATGAAAAGAACGTCAAAGCCAAATTATTTTTGGCATTTTAATATCAAACTATTGCAGGATGCTTTATTTTGTGAACATTTTAAATTATTTTGGAATAACTGGAAGTTAAGAAAAGATTCTTTTGAAAATTTGTGTATGTGGTGGGAGGTTGGTAAAGCAAATATAAGAATCTTTTGTCAAAATTATAGTTCACATTCTACTTCTGTGGTGAAAACAGCTATACAAAAACTTCAAAGAGATATACAAGCTTTGGAGAATATGCTTGTGAATAATAACAATGATGGAAATGTTCAAAATGAATGTCTGGAAAAAAAGAAGGAACTTGGCTCATTATTACAAGAACAAGTGAAAGGAGCGTTAATAAGAGCAAGGATTTGTTCCATTAAAGACATGGATGCTCCTTCTTCATATTTCTTTAATCTTGAAAGGAAAAGTGTCCAGCAAAAGCAAATGTATCATCTTCGCCGGCCTGATGGAGTCATAACATCTGACCCAGTGGAAATAAAGAAACTGGCAGTTAGTTTTTATACAGACTTGTATGGTGCCGAGTATTGTGATCCGGAATGTGCTTCTGATTTGCTGAGTGATCTACCGAAGCTGACAAATGAACAGAAAAATTCTTTAGATCAACGGATTACATTTCAGGAGATTACTGAAGCAATGAGACAGTTATCAAATGGCCGTTCTCCAGGAATTGATGGACTACCAGCAGAGTTTTATCAGTCATTCTGGAATGTACTTGGAAATGACTTGTATGAAGTATTATTAGAGAGTATGAAGAACAAGCTACTTCCTATAAGTTGTCGAAGGGCAGTCCTTTCTTTGCTCCCTAAAAAGGGGGATTTATGCCTTCTAAAGAACTGGAGACCTGTTTCTTTACTGTGTATGGACTATAAAATACTTTCAAAATGTTTAGCAAATAGGCTGAAACATACTTTGGAATTATTGGTTCATAGAGATCAAACATATTGTATCCCTAATAGGTCAATTGTGGACAATCTTTTTTTGTTAAGAGATGTAATTGATTTTAATCAATTTAATAATGTTGACCTGGGTGTGCTTTCGTTAGATCAAGAGAAAGCTTTCGATAGGGTCAATCATACATATCTTTTGGAGGTTTTAAGGAATTTTGGGTTTGGAAAAGATTTTATATCATACGTTCAACTGCTGTATTCTGAAGTTTTTGTGATTGTGAAAGCTGGTGGAGGGTTGAGTGCACCAGTACCTGTATTAAAAGGAATTAGGCAAGGCTGTCCACTTTCGGGACAATTATATAGCCTTGTTATTGAGCCATTGTTGTGCAGACTAAGAAGGAATCTTAGTGGAATTTATCTTCCTGATGTAAATAATATGTACAGAATATCGATATCAGCTTATGCTGATGATGTTACTGCTTTTATTTCTGATCAAAATGATGTTAATATTTTAATAGAAGCTATTGGACAATATGAGAAAGCATCATCAGCAAGGGTAAACTGGGGAAAAAGTGAGGGACTTATTATTGGTCAGTGGAAAAGTGGGCAAGGACCTCCAAAATTACCAGGTGGATTGTTGTGGGCAAGAGATGGATTAAAAATGTTAGGTGTTTTTTTTAGGAAATACACAATTTCAGAATAAAAATTGGGAGGGAATGCTGGAAAAGGTGTCTGCCAGATTGCTCAAATGGAAATCGCTGTTACCGCTAATGTCATACAGAGGAAGAGTTCTGGTTGTAAATAACTTGGCTGCCTCAACTTTGTGGCATAAACTTATTGTAATGGAGCCACCTGAAGAATTGATTTGTAAAATACAGAAGACATTTGTGGATTTTTTTTGGAGTGGAGAACACTGGATTCGTGCAGCTGCACTCTACCTTCCCCTTTGTGAGGGAGGTCAAGGTCTGGTGGATGTGCGGAGTAGGATCTGCGCTTTCAGAATACAAGCAGCACAGAGATTCCTGTATCATAAAAACTTGGCTTGGGCTCAGACTGCAAAAATGATTCTACAAAAAGCAGGTGGTCTTAAGTTGGATAGACATCTGTTTTTAATGGAACCTGTCCGAGGTTACATCTTTTTATCGGTCAATGTTGCACTCTTGGAGGACTGTTTTTAAAGTGGAAAGAGATGTTGACGAACCCGGGAGATGGATACAGGAGGAACCGTTGTTTTTTAACCCAGTGGTCCAGACAAGACTTTTGTCATCTGCAAGTGTGTGTGCATGTTTACAAAGACATGGTATTGTGAAGCTGGGACAACTTTTAAAAAAAGACCAATGGGAATCAGTGGAAACTCTGAAAGAAGTAACAGGCTTAAAGTCCTCGCGCTTGACTGAAAAGCTGGTGGAAGAAATTATAAATGCATTACCAAGTGGCTATAGGAAAAATATGGGACAAGGATTTCTATCAGATATGAGAAGTGAACTGGACTTTCCAAAAATAAGAGTTGCTGCTGTCGTCCACGAAAAGCAAGAGGATGAACCAGCAGGTTCAATTTTATCTTTTGGAACTCCAAGGTTGGACTCGTTTGAAATCACATCAAAGAAAGCCATATATAATGCTACAGTCAAGGTTTTGCATCAAGATTCGCTTAAAGGACAAAAGATCTCAAAGTGGCCAGATTTGTTGAAGCCAGAACTTCTAGTGAGAGACAGGTGGAGAACCCTGTATAAACCACCAGTGGAGAAGCGGACAGCGGATCTACAATGGAGGATTATTCACGGGGCAATCGCAACAGACAAACATGTGGCGCACCTGAACCCAGCGGTAGGGGTGGGATGTAGGTTTTGTGGAAAGGAAGAGAATTTGGAGCATTTGTTTTTAAAATGTAAAAGATCGGAAGGTCTTTTTGACGTTCTTAATAGATTGTTTCAAGCTTTTGGTGAAGATTTCTCAGAACAAGTTTTTATAGGTGGTGTGAAATAGAATTTTTTAGAAAGAAGGAAGATGTGTCTGTTAAATTATTTACTAGGTACTGCGAAACTGGCAATATGGAAAACCAGAAAAAACCAAGGGTTACAGTTTAATAGTACTAACACTGAAGTGATGTTCATGAAATTAGTAGCTGGTAGACTAAAAATAGAATTTGCATACTATAGTCTTGTAAATAATGAGATGGTTTTCAATGATATGTGGTGTGTTAATGATGTTTTGTGTATGGTTAATGATGGACATTTGGGTTTGAATTTTTAAATCTTATATTTATTATGTGAGTTGTTAATGTGAAGATTGTTATGAGATGTTTTTCAAATAAAGTTCTGTAAACCTCTCTCTCTCTTTCTTTCTCTCTCTCTTTCTTTTTCTTTCTTTCTTTCTCTCTCTCTCTCTTTCTTTCTCTCTCTCTTTCTTTTTCTTTCTTTCTCTCTTTCTCTCTCTCTCTTTCTTTCTCTCTTTCTCTCTCTCTCTCTTTCTTTCTGTCTCTCTCTCTTTTTCTCTTTCTTTCTTTCTCTCTCTCTTTCTTTCTTTCTTTCTCTCTCTCTCTCTCTCCCTCTCTTTCTTTCTTTCTTCCTTTCTTCCTTCCTACCTTCTCATTTTGGTCTGAAATATGACCTGGAATAATTTAAGTTACTAAGGCCAAGAGCCAAAGCTGATGTGTTAAACTGCAAATTACACAAAGAAGTGTATGTTATGTGAAGTGTTATGTGAGCACATCAACCCTGTGACCCCTGAAATCATGTTAGCATTGATTCTGATTCAGATCCTTAAATTGCATCTTTGCCTGGGCATCCGTCGCAAAATATTCAGTATTTGTGCTTGAGAGGACAGCAGAAAGTGAGATGGAGTATGATGGTGCAGTGCCAGTGAAATCGATCCCAACTCAATTAGACTGAGAGAGAGAGAGAGAGCGCTTTCAAGGACATGAAAGATAACTGGATTACATCAATCTGTTTGTGGGTAATGGGGTCTAGATAATGTATTTTAATACATGAAGTACAGTACAACATGGGGAATAGTAGTGCACTGTTTAATATCAGACGCAGATGGCAGTTGATAATCAGTTTGCATTATATATACACTATCAGTCAAAAGATTTTTAAATGTTTTTGAAAAAAGTCTCTTATGCTCATTATTAATGAGCACCAATAATAAGCAGCAAATCAATATGTTAGAATGAAGGATCATGTGACACTGAAGACTGGAGTTTTGTGTGCTGTGTGTTTTGTTGCTTTAAATGCTTGAGCTCTTTAAAGCCGGATGGATTCTGATTGGCTGTCATTGTTTTTATCATTTTTATCAACTGGGGAAAAAAACACTTTTAATGTGATTTTAACGGTATCTCTCCTCTGTGTCATTATCAGTATAGTTTTTGTGTGGATTTCCCAATCCTCAAAGAGCGCTTATAGTTATCATTGTTGTCTTTGGTGAGAACGGACATTTAGTTTACTAGAGCTGTCATATTGAACTTCGTACAGCACTGGTTGTGTTTGAGCGTGACGCTTTGTGTTGCTCTCAGGGAACAGATCAAACGGGTGAAGGACTCGGATGACGTGCCCATGGTGCTGGTGGGTAACAAGTGCGACCTCCCGGCCCGGACGGTGGACACACGGCAAGCGCAGGAGCTCGCACGCAGCTACGGGATCCCCTTCATCGAGACCTCAGCCAAAACACGACAGGTCAGTCCGTTTCTGACAGGCATTTAAAGAATCATAGATTTCATTGAGCTATTTTTTTATTTACTTGCAGCAAAACTAGTGAGACTGTGTCTGGTGTCGAAATTTCCTAAAGTATAGTCATCTGAGTAAACTGTCCAAAATTACTGACCCACCTACAACACAGTATTTCTGACTCGGGTTATTTCAAATCTTTTTCTGTTCTTTGTTTTTGCTTTGTTTTGTTGTTTTTTTTTAGCTTTTCTTTGTTTGTTTGTTTTAGTTTTTAAGTACACACACACACACACACACACAGAGGGTGTGTTGTATAGCGCTGCAGGGAATGACTCACTGCCGCTTTGTGTTACTCAGACCTTAATCGCGTCTGGTTTGTTACTGATTTGTGATGTGTGTGAGTTTCCCGAATCTCTCGATAGCACCAGCATTGGTTGGCGTTTCTCCTGGTGTGTGTGCAGGGTGTGGAGGACGCGTTTTACACGCTGGTGCGAGAGATCCGTCAGCACAAGATGAGGAAGCTGAACCCTCCGGATGAGAGCGGACAGGACTGCATGAGCTGCCGCTGCGTCGTGTCGTGATCCAGGTGCCAAAACAGCCAGACTGACGAGACACCGCTAACACAATGACATAGCACACTGGAAACGAGTCCAAATAAACCACAAATCAACACTAACAATCACAGAATTGCTGAGAAAGAATTGTGAGAGAGAAATATTACATTTATTTATTTATTAGTGGTGTTTGTTTGCTAAAGCAAGCATCACTGTTACTCTTATTGTCACTTTTTAGTAAAAAATATTTTATAAATGTACATGATGGGATTTATGAACACCGCCATTCAAAAGTACAATTATTTTAAATGTTTTTTTAAAGTATCTTCTGCTCACTAAGGCTGTATTTATTTGATCAAAAATACAGTGAAAACTGTAATATTCTGAAATATTATTGCAATTTTAAAAAGGCTGTTTTCTACATGAATGTATGTTAAAAAGTTATTTATTCCTGTGATGCAAAGCTGAATTTTCAGCATCATTGCTGATTTGATTTGTTTTCAAGAAACATTTCTGCTTATTATTTGATAAATAGAAAGAACAAAAGAACAGCTTTTATTTAAAAACTAAAATTTAACATTATAAATGTCTGTACGGTAATTTTTGATAAATTTAATGCACTCTTGCTGAAGAACTTGATACTTTTATTAAAAATAAAAAAAATTCTACTCACCAGAAACTTTTTAACAGTAGTGTAATTCACCTCAAGAAGTCTATACATTTTTAAATATATATGTAATTTTTAAAATATCAATGTTATTGTATTTATGTGTTTACTTATTTAAAATTCATTATTCTTAACAATAATAATCATTATTATTATTATTCGTAGTATTATTGTGTAGTCACTTGAAAAAAACTTCTTTAGCTGATAACATGACTGTATAATAAAAAATAATACATTAATTTAGCATCCATTGTTTTCTTAAAACTTAAAAAAACTGTTTCACAAAATTGTGAAATATGAATTATGTTATAATTATTATTATTTTTGGCATATCATATGTGATATTTACTGTTTATTTATATAAATAAAAACGATTTATATAGAGACTTTTATAATGACCAACACAAATTGGGTTTTTATTACTGTAATATATGCATATTATTGAATTTTAAAGTTTATACATTATAATTGTATTTGTTGTACTGTACTGGCTTTAATTTATTAATAAAAATAGATATTGATTTTTGTAAACTTCAGTAAATAATTCTGTAAAAATGTATTGCAATACTGGAAAGAAAAATAAAACGAAAAAGTAAAACAGTCAGACACATTATGGTATTTTTGTCATTACATTAATGAGAATTGACAGCAAAATGACCAATTTTATTGGTACAAAAAAAGCAAAGCATGATTTTTCTGTTGATTTTGCAGTGAAATATGACGCAGATCTTGACCTTCCTGTTTTCTGGTCCTCAGCTGATGGGAGAAGTTTACCCATGGTTCTGTGCGGCAGACTGGACCAGAGAGGGAAGACGTGGCGTCTCATCTGAAAGCACGCCAGGCCTCCTGCGTAACGAACATTAGCGACAGGACCGGTGACCTCTCTGGACTGATAAACACCACTAATGACTGACTCCTTTCTTCTCTTCATTTGTGGCCCCAGTCTGCTAACGCTGGGCGCCTCTGGATTTCTGCTGAATTATTGTTCTTGAAGTCTCGACACTGGTCTGAAACGGACTCGGCACGTCACATGACCTCAGCGTCTCACACAAACCTTCCTCCGCTCCGACGGACCGACTGGACACTAGTGACCTCATCCCTCGACCCCCGTCCCGCCGCACCTCATGGAAAGCATATATATATATACACATATATGTATATATGTATGTGTGTGTTCTTGTCTGTCGAAAAGAGCGGAAACTCTTGTTTTTTGCTTGACGTGCAGGTTGTTTTAACATAATGTTTGTGGAGATCTAACGGGAGCATTAGTTCTGTGTGCTGGTAAATGTGTGTGTTACGAACGAGCGTTTCCATTAGAGAATTAAACAGGCCGACTGAATTTTCCAAAATAAAAACTCACGAGTTGTTTGAAGAAGCTTGTGTTTGTTTTGAAATTCTGTCTGTAGAAATCTTATGATATTTAAAAGATGGTTCCTAACAGTTACCTCAATAAACGTAAAAAAAAAAAAAAACTTTACAATGTAGAAACTAGTGCTGTCAAACGATTAATCGCGATTAATCGCATCCAAACCGCATTTTTGTTTACATAATGCATATGTGTTTATTTATTATGTATATATAAATACACACGCTTACAGTATATATTTTATATATATTATTTACATTTATGTTTATATTACACATTTTATATTATATATAAATATATTTAAAGCTGCAGTCCGTAAGTTTTGCCTCTTTGTCGCCATCTCCGTTTGAAAAGCTGGAATTGCAGCTGTGTGCTGAATTATCTAGCTTGCGTGGGTTGTGCTCCGGTGCGGCTCTGGCGCAGATGAATCTAATGTTTTGAGGAGTATGTGTGTGTGGCAGTCAGTCACCGCACCAGTGTGGATATTTACTGTACTTCGCAATCACAGATTCTAGCCTACGTCTTGGAATATGACCCAAATAAGAATTTTCACTGTATATTGCCATCTGAACGAGTAAGTAACGAGTCTGCCACGTTTGTTCTGACCAACTGAGGAAAACAGCATTACCATAAATCTCGCTACCAATGGTGATTAAATCTAAAGATCGGTTAATTAGCTCATATCACATCAAACCGTTCAGATTATTATTATTGTTATACTTTATTCTCAGATGATTAATGTTAACAACATCAGCATTGGTGACTATGAGTATAGTGTGTATTTGTGAGTAGATTTCAATTTCTGCACAGTCTAATCTAATTGTCATACTCTCATATGAAGAAATTCGTTTAACCCAAAAAGCTAATTATACTCCCTTCAAACTGGTTTTCTTTAAAATACAAATCTTTGTAATCCCAGGCTATCTGTGATCAGAAGCACATTTATAACTGGAATATAATTTAATTTCATTCACGTGTGTTTCATAAACACATAATCCTTTCTGGATTACAATCCGCCATCAAAATGATACATTTAATTATTCTGGCTGCTGTGAGAAAAGGATTGGTCACCTGCAGGATCCTCATATGCGATAGCCTAGCAGCCGGGACAACTTCTTTATGTTTACAGACGTGACGTAATGACGCAGTGGCATGCTCGAATTTCCCGCGAAAACCTACCTGTACCACTCAAATTAGAAAACATTATTATAAGCTTGCTTGCTACGTGTACTGCGTTAGGCTAACCGAGACTTGTCATTTGCACTTATATATTGTTGCTCTTTTGTTGATTTTGATTGCTTGTATTGTCCTCACTTGTAAGTCGCTTTGGATAAAAGCGTCTGCTAAATGACTAAATGTAAATAAGCTAACCGTTGTGAATCAGGCTAAAGTAAGGCGATAGTTTCGAACACTGGCTGGTTATGTACTTGCTCAAATATTGATTTTGGATAATTTTTAACCAAAAAAAGTTACGGACTGCAGCTTTAAGTATGTCATGTGGTGCAACCATCAAATAAAAAGTGAATACATAGGATCCTCTGATTTTTTTTAAACATTTATCTTTTAGGTTTGTAAGTTTTGTTTGTTTGTTTGTTTTTAAACAAACATCATCCTTCATAGTACGTTATTATGCAATGCCGAAAGCCCATATGGAATTACAGAATCTAGTCATAAAAATTTAATTTATTGTATAAAGTGGAATTTGGCAAAATTGGGATGAGTAAAACATTAGAAATGTTGTAAACGTAATTAAATCAAGATATGGATTTGTGAATCGGGGTTATTATTAACTAAAAAAAATTTAACTAAATGTAAAACAAAATATTATATATATTATTATTGCATTTTAATAAATCAAATATTTTCATTGCTTAAAATAAAACTAACATTTACAAAAAATATATATTTTTAAATACATTAACTTATTTTAAGTTTAAAATGAGCAATGTTAACACCTGCAGGATCCCCACATGCGATAGACTAGCAGCCGGGACAACTTCTTTATGTTTACAGACGTGACGTAATGACGCAGCGGCATGCTCGAATTTCCCGCGAAAACCTACCTGTACCACTCAAATTAGAAAACATTATTATAAGCTAACCGTTGTGAATCAGGCTAAAGTAAGGCGATAGTTTCGAACACTGGCTGGTTATGTACTTGCTCAAATATTGATTTTGGATAATTTTTAACCAAAAAAAGTTACGGACTGCAGCTTTAAGTATGTCATGTGGTGCTGTTTTTCTTAAATATATACATGCATGTGTGTGTATTTATATATACATAATAAATATACACAGTACACACACATATTATGTAAACAAAAACTTTTATTTTGGATGTGGTTAATCACGATTAATCGTTTGACAAACATAAGTGGGGAGATAATAGCACCCCCGTGTGGCTGTTTAGTGGATGGTTAATGTATTATTTAATAATTACAGGGGTTTTTTTTCAACTGCTTACATACAAAATCTTTACTTGTAGTCACACAGTTTCTGAAAGCTGACACTCAAACAGCAGAAGCACACACCAAATCTGCAAAACCATACACTAATTCTCAGCCTTTGGCTCCGTTTTCAATTTTATAAAACACTTTTTGCAAAACACAACAAGTGTTTCTCTATGTAACACACAAAAATCTAACAGGAATTGATATTATGGCAAAAGTGTTTGCAAATGTTTGCTTTTGAGATCTGTTTGTGATATTTTGAATGCAGTGCTTCATTTTGCGAAAGATGTGAGGCATTTTGTATTTTGTGAGTGCAATTCTTAGATTTGTGTGTAAAGTTTTGAAAAAAAGAGGCAAAGTTTTGAAAATGTGTGTAAGCAGTTGAAACAAACCGTAATAATGTGGGCATTGAAGTTTTTTATCCTCTTTTTTGAGTCTCTTCTTCTCACCAAGGCTGCATTTATTTGATCAAAAATACTTTAAAATTGTGAAATATTATTACAATTTAAAAGAACCGTTGTCTATGTGAATGTATTGTAAAATGTGATTTATTTCTGTGATCAAAGCTGTATTTTCAGCATCATTACTCCAGTCTTCAGTGTCACATGATCCTTCAGAAATCATCACATAAGTGCAGCTTTGGTGAGCAGAAGAGACTTATTTAAAAAACATTACAAATCTTACTGATACTTTTGACCGTGTGTGTGTGTGTTCTCTCTCTCTCTCGCTCTCTCTCTGTGTGTCTGTGTGTGTGTTTATTTGTGTGTGTGTGTGTGTTTGTTTGTGTGTGTTTCTCTGTGTGTGTGTTTGTGTGTGTGTGTTTGTTTGTGTGTGTGTGTTTGTGTGTGTGTGTGTTTGTTTGTTTGTGTGTGTGTGTGTTTGTTTGTTTGAATATATGAATGCACCGAACAAAACACTTCTACACATTGTGCTTCAGGGAAACTCTACAATATTCCAGTGAGTTTGTGGCTGACTTATGAAGGCCGTGTTCAGTGAAGTTCCTCCTCTGCATTTGCGTCTTTACCCAGAAGATTGTGAGTATAGTTTCCTTATTCGTTCCTCTTGCTTATCTGTGTAGAGCAGCTTCACTCCTGAATCCCTTCTCTGTCCTTATTACTTCAAGGAAACAGATAAACATGCAGTTTAGACCTAGTTTAGGTGATTTGAAATATGATAAAGTGTCCAAAGGTTGATGTGATTTTATGTTTTGATTAACTGGAAATGACCATTGTGCACCAACACTGTAAAACAACAGAAAAACATGGCATTTTGATACGGTTGCTGCATTGTTTTTTTGTTGCATTTGTGTGGATATTTAGGTCAAATTAACATTTATGTTTCTTTACAGCAGGTTCTGCTTATCAGAAACGCTCAGTTGAGGAAATCTCACACAGAGAGATTTCGCTGGACAGAGAGAGGACGATCTTCCTTTCTCCGAGCTTAATGAAACCGTCTGTTAGCTTGCTAGATGTACTGTATACGATTTGATTTAGCAGTTTGTACACATAGTTTCTTGTTAAAGTAGACCCTTGCATGAAACTGTAAATGTTTGTTTAAAGACAATAATAATGAGTGTTGAATTTGAGCAGCACGAATATAAATACTCAATTTTTATGTACATTATGTAAATATGAAGCAGTGTTTTCCTAGTGATACATAGGCCTACTCAGTTTATTCTCAGTCAATGTTTTTTTTTTCATTTATTCATTTTTTGACCTGTATCATATCAAAAATACCTTCCTAAATATGTAAATATTAGTGCTGTCAAACGATTAATCGCATTCAAAATAAAAGTTTTTGTTTGCATATACAGATGCATCTCAATAAATTAGAATGTTGTGGAAAAGTTCATTTCAGTAATTCAACTCAAATTGTGAAACTCGTGTATTAAATAAATTCAGTGCACACAGACTGAAGTAGTTTAAGTCTTTGGTTCTTTTAATTGTGATGATTTTGGCTCACATTTAACAAAAACCCACCAATTCACTATCTCAACAAATTAGTGTGTATGTTTATTATATACATATAAATACACACACAGGCATGTATATATTTCAGAAAAATATGCTATTTTTATATATTAAATATATTTATTTATAATATAAATTATATGAATATAAATATAGACATGTAAATGCATGTAAATATTTACAAAATGTATACTGTATGTGTGTGTCTTTACACACATATATATATATATATATATATACACACAGAGCACACATATATTATGCAAACAAAAACCTTTATTTTGGATGCGATTAATCGTTTGACAGCACTTGTAAATATGCAGATATAAACAGTGGTAAACAAAGATCCCAGATAAATAACAATCACGTCATATTCTCTCACATTTTATGAACAAGTTTTATATATATTAAAAAAGACCAAAAAAAAAGTTGGATACTATTAAGTTGTATTCATTAAATTGCCAAGTGTTGGTTTTGTCTGTGGAGGTTTATGCATAATAACTGTACAATGTGAACCGACCTTAACTATGAGAATGACAAATACAAGATGATCAATTAGACCACAGGCATTATATATATATTTTAAAACACATATCATAAAGTATCAATTGTAACGTATGAATGCGTCATTTATTATGTTAAACAGAAACTACTTGCCAGACTTTTATAATTTGAAGAGATTGTAAAAAGGGAACCACATTTTTGGGTTGATGACAAGTGCATTTATGACCCAAAATGTAATAATAAAATTATAAGAAATGTGTTTCAGTCAAGGAAGAGAATAACTCCGAGGGGAATTTTTGGGAATTCTTTAATAGATAAGATTAATTGGAAAAAAGCATGGCTCTTACCTTATAAATTCTGTGTCCCCAACAAAGTAAAATAATTACATTTAAAGATTGTGCATAAGATATACCCCACTAATGAGATTACATCCACATGTGGTAATCCTCATCTGAATTGTAGTTTCTGCAATGTCCGCATTGAGTCTACTGGTCATCTTTTCTTCAAATGCCCCCTTCTTAAGGAATTTAGGTCTGACCTGTCAGAATTATTTTCTTCAAAATCTGATGTAGACATTGATGTTACTATGTGTGATGTATTTTAAACATAACATAGAATATATATAGGAAATGTATTTATTTTATTGGGAAAATATTATATTCATAAATGTACATTTTCTTCAGCATCTCCAAAATTGCATAATTTTCTTTGTGACTTTAACTACTTAATTATAACGCTAAAAAATATTAATACCAAAAAAAAGTGCCAAATGTGTGAAACTGTATAATGGTGATTGATAATTGATTTACTACCTCTACTACTTTTATTATTTTTTTTCTTTGTCTTCCTATATAATTTCTGTGTTCGTAATGTCATCCAATGTCACATTAATTGTTAAGTGTTTATACTTGCAAATAAAAACTTGCCAGACTTTTATTTTATAAATCCCAGCACGCTCCCGCCGGAAGTGAAGCTGCTGTAGTGGCGCTCGCGGCGTTCGTCTTGTTAATGAATGCTAGTCGACTTTTCCTACATTTGTTGAATTCTCATCAAGTAGCTATTATGTGGAGTATGTTAATGAGTTATGAATGTGTGTAGAGTGTGTTTGAGTCAGACAGCAGGCGTTAATACGACTGTGTGAGGGAGTGTTTTGGCCTGGGCTCACACACACTCCTATATTTCACACATTTAGTCTTTTATTTCTCAGGAGTTTAGTGTCTTTATTTATATTTGTGTAATAAATCATGGCTGTGGTCAACGAAGGAGCTCTTAAAAAGATGCTGAAGGTCAGTATCGTGCCTCTTGGTGGTTATGCTTTCATTTGAATGTATAACTTATATACAGTGGGTACGGAAAGTATTCAGACCCCCTTAAATTTTTCACTCTTTTTTATATTGCAGCCATTTGCTAAAATTGTAGGCAGGTTATTTGTCTGTGTGGATTATAGTCAAAATAGTTATGCTAATACTTTATAATAACTTTAATTTTTACTCACATAATGCTTAACAGATCATTGTTGAAATACTTTTATGTGGCATCTTGATTGAGTATATTTTCATACAGTTGTGCTGAAGACAAGGGATTATGAATAAGAATTTTAGAATATTAAGATGATCATTTATGTAAAGAAAATAGTGTTTAGCGTCAAGATTTTTTTGCATATTCATGTAAAAATAATTATAAATGACAAAGTATATTTGTACCATATATTTAAAAATACAATGCTGTTTTAATTGCATTCTAGTTTTCTAGTATTAATTCATATTTAGAATTCGCTTTTATTTTTATATTTTCAGTTTTCATTGTAGTTTTTGTTTACATTTGAGTCATTTTGTTGCCATATAGAATTTTTCTCTTTTTTTAAGCTAAGCTTTATCTTAGTTTTTAGTGATTTTATACTTTTGACTTCAGCTTATTTATTTTAGTTAGTTGCAAAGCCTAAAATTGTAGTTTTTGTTCTACAAAAAAGCCTAAAATTGTAGCTATCTTCTGTATTTGGCAGGTTGTGTGTATTTATGGATGCACTAAAATACTGGATTTCATATGTTTTACCTTTTGAAAGTCAAAATAATTATATTAATATCTTTAAGAGCATAAGCTAACTTTTTTATGTATATATAAAAAAACGGATTCTTATCAAATGCACATTTAAATAATTTGATATGTCATGTTGATTCAATATATTTTCATACATTTCATTGTGATGAGGCTTTATCATTTTTTTGGGAGTTATTTATATCATTTTTTTTATATTCCAGCAATACAAATACAGAGATCTCACTGTCCGGGAGATAACAAACGTCATCTCTCAGTACAAAGACCTCAAACCTGTTATGGATGCGTACGGTAAGATTCCCTCATCCTATCTGTGTTTCTGTGTGTTTTCCATCAGTAACTGATGCTTCCTTCACAGTGTTTAATGACGGCTCGTCCAGAGACTTGATGAGCCTCACTGGAACTGTTCCGGTTAGTTATAGAGGTGGGTTAGAGATCTGCTTATAGTGTTATAGATAAAGGAAGCATTATAACATTCAGCCATGCATGCTTTTCCTGTTTCAGGGAATGTGTATAATATCCCCGTGTGCTTGTGGCTGCTGGATACGTATCCCTACAATCCTCCGATATGTTTTGTGAAGCCCACCAGTGCGATGATGATCAAGACCGGCAAACACATCGACGCCAACGGCAAGATCTACCTGCCATACCTGCACGAGTGGAAACATGTACGACTCAGGATTATTACGTTCTAGTATCAAGATTTTTCCTCATGCCTCATAGAATAAAACGATCACGTTTTATGCTCTTTTCTTTCCTCCTGGCCCGTCAGCCTCAGTCCGATCTGTACGGGCTCATCCAGGTCATGATTGTGGTGTTTGGTGAGGAGCCGCCCGTTTTCTCCAGACCCACCACACAGCCTCCTTACCAGGCCTTCCAAGCAGCCGGACCCCCGAACCGTAAGCATGGCTTCATCACAATACAACTGACAAGAAGTTTCCACGAGATATGGACAGTTTCAAATGAGAATGTCAAAATAAGAAATTATAGTATTTTAATAAAGCAAACGAAGCGTGCTTTTAGCATCAAGATTGTTTTGCAGAATTTCTCATTTCTGTTATTGTAATGATAAATTAAAAAGTACATTTGTAACATACAATTGTATGTATACATCAGTGTTATTTTTGAATTACTTGTATAATGTTATAGTATTTATTTATATTTTGAATTTGTTTATTTTTATATTTTCAGTTTTCGTTTTAATTTTACTTTAAAATTTGAGTAATTTTTATATGGCTTTAATAGACTTAATTTTTTACTTTTTACATTTTTCTTTTTTTTTTTTTTAAAGGAAACTTAATTGCTTATTTCCTCTTTTGGTTTTGGCAGTTGGATAGAGACATTTCTTGACATGGAGATACTGTATGTCCTTATAGGCTGCATTGTTGTAAAACATAGAAATTGAATCTGTTATGAGGATGTTATGTCCACATATTTTGTGCACTGAAAATTTTGACTTTCATGTGACTTAATTTTTATCTCAGATTACTCCTATATTAAATCATCTTTTCATGATCAATTAACCATTCCCAATTTTCAAAGTAATACCTGCTTCAAACAGCAGATGTCTCCCTGCACCAGTAGTTAATTTAGAAGTGTTTGTTTTGTGTCCTGCTCCTCCTTCCAGAGTCCTATATGCCAGGAATGCCAGCAGTATCTCCCTACGGGCCAAACCCAAACCCCTGGTAATGGCTCCTTCAGTCTGACCAAAGATCACGTGCAACAGTCTGATCAACATTTGATAAACCTGTTAAAGTCATTTGTATTATTTCCAGCACTCATGATATGAAAACACTTTGTATAAAAAACTGTGTTGTAATTACAGAGCGTGATTAATTGGTTATGTAATGATTTGTGTCCGCTCCAGTGGTTACCCAGGTTACCCTTACCCAGGAGGCAATGCTTATCCTGCCACAGGCGGTCCAGCACATTACACTTCCCAGACTCCCGTCACTACTGTGGGTGAGTTGGCATTTTTGCCTTTGGCTCAGTTTTATAGTTGCATTACATCATATACAGTTATACTGAAAATCGCAGTAATCCTGCAATAAGCAATGTGGATTCCATTTTCAGTCCCAGGTTGTAGGCCCGAGATCTCATTTTTCAGGTTTGTTCTTAGCCCTCTTTCCATCTGAATTGACCAAATTTAATCTGCATCTGTATGGATGTGAATTTGCAATGTTCTGTCTAAATCTGAGTCTGAGTTCTTTTGAAGTGGCAACACTGAGTATGAAAAAGGGCAGTACTCAGTTTGATTCAGAGTCACTAAATATGAACCTGGGTTAATCTGAATCAGCTGAACTGAAGTGGATTCTGAATTCATTTGAACTGGCAACGTTCAGTCAGTTGATCTGAATTTGAGTCACAGTTAAACTAAACTGCTAGAATTTATTTTGAATTTGAATTCATTTAAATTGGCAACAATTCAAGTTGATCTAAATTGACCGCATTCAGTATGAGTATGAGTTAATCTTAATTAACAAACATTGGGTGAGTTGCACCAACAAGGATTAATTTAAGCAAAGTTTAGAGCTAATCAAGGATTTGTTGATCTGGGTTTTATTTTAAATCGAGTTGTGTTGCACCACTTAATTTTAAACACAGATTAACAAATCGGGGATAAGAATTCTAACCTGCAATTAAAACCTCCATCTACGATAAATTTTCTCCACCATGATGGATTCGCCATTGCAATTAAACAGCAACAATGTTAGTATTCATTCATTATCCTTCTTTGCTGACTACCAAATTCTCTTTCTGCCATAAGTTGCTTTTGTCGATAAAGGAAATAAACTTGTAAAATATCTGCCATTTTAATAAACTAGAGAGACTATTATTCAAACGGCTGATCAAGCAAGCGTTTGTGTGACTCGATCCTGATGATCTGAGTGGTCTGTTAGGTTTATATTCAGTGAACATATCTGCTATGTATTTAGGTCCTTGGCCATTGAGTGATTTATAAACGAGTAAAAGTTCTTTAAAATCAATCCTAAATATAACTGGAAGCCAGTGTAAGGACCTGAGGACTGGTGTGATATGCTCAGATTTTTCTGGCAGCAGCGTTCTGGATGAGCTGCAGCTGTCTAATGGTCTTCTTGTGAAGGCCGGTGAGGAGACCATTACAATAGTCCACCCTGCTGGTGATAAAGCCATGAACAAGTTTCTCCAAGTCTTGACTGGAAACAAAACATCTAATTCTTGCAATGTTTTTGAGATGATAGTATGCTGATTTAGTTACTGCTTTGACATGACTACTGAAACTAAGGTCTGTCTCCAGAATCACAACAAGATTCCTCACTTGATTTTTAGTTGTTAGACCCCTAGAGTCAAGGTATGCTTTCACCTTGAGAACTTCATCTTTGTTTCCAAATGCAATGACTTCAGTTTTTTCCTTGTTTAACTGAAGAAAGTTCTGGCACATCCAACTGTTAATTTCATCAATGCATTGGCAGAGGGAGTCAATGGGGCTGTAGTCATTTGGAGATAAGGCTAGGTAAATCTGGGTATCATCAGCATAGCTGTGATAGGCAATTTGGTTCTTTCTCATTATTTGACTCAGTGGGAGCATATACAGGCTAATCAAAAGCGGTGCAAGAATTGAGCCTTGTGGGACTCCACATGTCATAGACGTCCACTTAGACTTATGCTCTCCTATACTCACATAATAACCTCTCCCTTCTAAGTATGACCTGAATCATTTGATTACCATCCCAGAAAGCCCAACCCAGTTTTTCAGTCTCTCTAGAAGTATGTTATGATCAACAGTGTCAAACGCAGCACTGAGATCTAGTAGTACCAGCACTGATATTTTGCCAGAATCAGAATTAAAGCGAATACCATTTATTATCTTAATGAGCGCTGTCTGCGGTCGGAAACCAGATTGAAAATTGTCCAGGTATTCATTTGAGTTTAAGTAGTTGTTCAGCTAATTAAAAACTACCTTTTCAATAATCTTTCCTATAAAAGGAAGATCTGATATTGGTCTATAGTTGCTCAATATGGTGTTATCAAGATTGTTCTTTTTCAGAAGGGGTTTAACAACTGCAGTTTTCAGGGAGTTTGGAAAAGTCCCAGAAAGAAGTGAGGCTGTGTCCACGATTGTGTGTGGGTTCATGCACATCCTGAATCAGGTCAAAAGTGTTTAAAACAGTTATAATTTATTTTGTAGTTTTGATTTCTGCATTATCTATGTGAATATTAAAATCCCCTGCAATTGCAAAACAGTCAAACTCTGAGGAAATCATTGATAACAGTTCTGTGAACTCTTCAGCAAAGGCTGGAGAGTATTTTTGAGGCCTGTAAATAGTGATAAACAGAATGCGTGGAGCACCTTTCTGCACAATACCTAGCTATTCAAAAGACAAGTACTGACCAAATGACACTTGCTTGCATTGATAGACATCTTTAAATAGAGCAGCTACACCTCCACCTCTCCTAACAGCTCTGCAGACACTTATGAAAGTAAAGTTTGGAGGGGCTGTTTCATTGAGGACGGTTGGACTGCAACTTTCTTCTAGCCATATTTCATTTAGAAACATAAAATCCAGGTTGTTTGTGGTTAAGTCATTGATCAGAAATTATTTATTTTTTAGTGAGCGAATGTTTTAAAATGCTAACTTGATGGCATTACTTTTTGTCTCTACAGCAAAGATGCATAATATTATTATAATATTAGTAACATTCATTGAATGTGAGTTGATCTGAACTGGCAACACTGAATCAGAATCAGAGCTGAACTGAAATGGTAGCATTCAGTTTGAGTCTGAATTCATTTGAATTAGCAACATTCAATCTGAACCAGAGGACATCTAAATGTGTAGTATTTAATCTGAATTTATATTAGCAACATTCAATCTGAATTAGGGCTGTGCGATTAATCGAAATCGTCATAAAATCGCGATTTGAGCGTGCGTGATTTCTAAATCGCTTTATAGCACGATTTTCCGTGCCCCCGACCTCCTGCAGTATGCTATCCGAACCAATCAGAATGCAGTGCGTCTAAATGGAGCACGAGAACAGAACAGACCAGGCGGGCATACAAACGTAACACTAGTTTCACACACTCCGTCTGTGGGGCGTATTTTTCCGCGCCCATGTTAACGGATCAGAGCGTTCACACTGCGTGCGATTGCGGTCCGGCAGTGCGCTCCAGGAGTGACAGCGCATTATTCACGGTAAAAATTAACATGGATTGACACGGAAATTTAGTAATTACACCATAAATGCATATAATTAAAGGGGTCATATGATGCTTTTTTAAAGATCAATATTTTGTGTATTTGGTGTAACAGAATATGTTGACATGCTTTAATGTTCAAAATACACATTATTTTTCAAATACTGTACATTATTGTAGGTCCTCTATGCCCCGCCTCTCTCAAACGCTTCGTTTTATCGCCTTCCTGATATTATTGATCTTCTCAGAAAAGAAGGAAGCAAAAAAAAGCATTTCACTGGCAATCTGACTTGGGGGGGGGGTTTGTTAGTCTCTCAACAGTAGCAAAAGGAGTGCGAGTGTTGTTTAAGTTACTGTTTATAAGGTTTGAGAAGAAACTCTTGTCTAGCTGTGGCTAGCTCCACGTTGAACGCACGAAGGGGGTCTTTATAGATGCTGTAGTGTATTTCAAGTTTCGTCTTCCGCCACATCCGCTCAGCTTTTCTGCATTGTCTTTTCATACTCTGAACTGCTGTTGATTTTCTCCAAGCTGATTTCTGTCTGCCAGTCTTCCATTATCTTTGTGTAATATTTAAATTTGTTTGATGATCTGAAACATTAAAGTGTGACAAACATGCAAAAACATAAGAAATCAGGAAGGGGGCTAACACTTTTTCACACCACTGTATTCTACTCTTATTAAATGTACCATTATTCTTCTATAGTATTATGCTGAACTGACCAACAACTATAGTGATTATAAAAGGAGCACTCTTTACTTTGTGTGATTCAGTTGCGAATTGAAGACGTTTGTTTCAAGGCACTTTGTGACTTCTTACTGAATACACAAAAAAGTGCAAAACTTTGACAAAATTTGATTTCTTGATGATTTGATATTTTATAATAGTGATTTTTATAATAAAAAATATAAAATAACTA